>NC_060125.1:62205834-62402923 GCF_021461395.2 Schistocerca americana
CTGTTAGTCCAGTTTTAGATTCCGATGCTTCACTTCAGGTTTACTGTATACCTTGCACCTTCTTATTGACGATGAAACACAGAAATTGCGTCCGAATTTAATACAAATGGCACAATGCCGACTTAAGTACAAGAGGACTGATACTCTAACTTTCTATGATTTGAACCTCTCCTGTGAGTCAAGTTTTAGATTCCGATGCTTCACTTCAGGTCTACTGTATACCTTTTACCTTCTTATTGACGATGAAACACAGAAATTGCATCCGAATTTAATACAAAAGGCATAATGCCGACTTAAGTACAAGTGGACTGACAGTCTCACTTTCTTTGCTTTGAAGCTCTCCTGTGAGTCCAGTTTTAGATTCCGATGCTTCACTTCAGGTTTACTGTATACCTTGCACCTTCTTATTGACGATGAAATACAGAAATTGCTTCCGAATTTAGTACAAATGGCACAATGCCGACTTAAGTACAAGAGGACTGATACTCTAACTTTCTATGATTTGAACCTCTCCTGTGAGTCCAGTTTTGGATTCCGATTCTTCACATCTGGATTACTGTATACCTTGGACCTTCTTATTGACGATGGAACACAGAAATTGAATCGGAATTAAATTCAAAAGGCACAATGCCGACTTAAGTACAAGAGGACTGACACTCTAACTTTCTATAACTGAACCTCTCCTGTGAGTCCAGTTTTGGATTCCGATGCTTCACTTCAGGTTTACTGTATCTCTTGGACCTTCTTATTGACGATGAAACACAGATATTGCATCCGAATTTAATACAAAAGGCACAATGCCGACTTAAGTACAAGAGGACTGACACTCTAACTTTCTATGATTTCAAACTCTCCCGTGAGTCCAGTTTTAGATTCCGATGCTTCACTTCAGGTTTACTGTATACCTTGGACCTTCTTTTTGACGACGAAACACAGAAATTGCATCCGAATTTTATACAAATGGCACAATGCCGACTTAAGTACAAGATGGCTGACACTCTAACTTTCTATGATTTGAACCTCTCCTGTGAGTCCAGTTTTAGATTCCGATGCTTCACTTCAGGTTTACTGTTTAACTTGGACCTTCTTATTGACGATGAAACACAGAGTTTGCATCCGAATTCAAAACAAAAGCACATTGCCGACTTAAGTACAAGAGGACTGACTCTCTAACTTTCTATGATTTCAAACTCTCCCATGAGTCCAGTTTTAGATTCCGATGCTTCACTTTAGGTTTACTGTATCCCTTGGACCGTCTTATTGACGACGAAACACAGAAATTGCATCCGAATTTAGTGCAAGAGGCACAATGCCGACTTAAGTACAAGAGGACTGACAATCTCCTTTTCTATGATTTGAACCTCTCCTGTGAGTCCAGTTTTAGATTCCGATGCTTCACTTCAGGTATACTGTATACCTTGGACCTTCTTATTGACGATGAAACACAGAAATTGCATCCGAATTTAATCTAAAAGGCACAATGCCGACTTAGGTACAAGAGGACTTACACTTTAACTTTCTATGATATGAACCTTTCCTGTGAGTCCAGTTTTAGATTCCGATGCTTCACTTCAGGTTTACTGTATACCTTGGACCTTCTTATTGACGATGGAACACAGAAATGGAATCGGAATTAAATTCAAAAGGCACAATGGCTACTTAAGTACAAGAGGACAGACACTCTAACTTTCCATAACTGAACCTCTCCTGTGAGTCCAGTTTTGGATTCCGATGCTTCACTTCAGGTTTACTGTATACCTTGGACCTTCTTATTGACGATGAAACACAGAAATTGCATCGGAATTTATTACAAAAGGCACAATGACGACTTAAGTGCAAGAGAACTGACACTCTCACTTTCTTCGATTTGAACCTCTGCTGTGAGTCCAGTTTTAGATTCCGATGCTTCACTTCAAAATTACTGTATACCTTGCACCATCTTAATGACGATAAAACACAAAAATTGCATCCGAATTTAATACAAAGGCACAATGCCGACTTAAGTACAAGAGGACTGACACTCTAACTTTCTATGATTTGAACCTCTCCTGTGAGTCCAGTTTTAGATTCCGATGCTTCACTTCAGGTTTACTGTATACCTTACACCTTCTTATTGACGATGAAACACAGAAATTGCATCCGAATTTAATACAAAAGGAACAATGCCGACTTAAGTACAGGAGTACAGACACTCTAACTTTCTATGATTTGAACCTCTCCTGTAAGTCCAGTTTTAGATTTCGATACTTCACTTCAGGTGTACTGTATCCCTTGGACCTTCTTATTGACGATGAAACGCAGAAATGGCATACGAATTTAATACAAAAGGCACAATGCCGACTTAAGTACAAGAGGACTGACACTCTCAATTTCTATGATTTGAACCTCTCCTTTGAGTCCAGTTTTAGATTCCGATGCTTCACTTCATGTTTACTGTATACCTTGCCCCTTCTTATTGACGATGAAACACCGAGTTTGCATCCGAATTTAATACAAAAGGCACAATGCCGACTTAAGTACAAGAGGACTGACACTCTAACTTTCCATAACTGAACCTCTTCGGTGAGTCCAGTTTTGGATTCCGATGCTTCACATCTGGATTACTGTATACCTTGGACCTTCTTATTGACGATGGAACACAGAAATGGAATCGGAATTAAATTCAAAAGGCACAATGCCGACTTAAGTACAACAGGACTGACACTCTAACTTTCTATAACTGAACCTCTCCTGTGAGTCCAGTTTTGGATTCCGATGCTTCACTTCAGGTTTACTGTATCTCTTGGACCTTCTTATTGACGATGAAACACAGATATTGCATCCGAATTTAATACAAAAGGCACAATGCCGACTTAAGTACAAGAGGACTGACACTCTAACTTTCTATGATTTCAAACTCTCCCGTGAGTCCAGTTTCAGATTCCGATGCTTCACTTCAGGTTTACTGTATACCTTGGACCTTCTTATTGACGATGAAACCCAGAAATTGCATCGGGATTTATTACAAAAGGCACAATGACGACTTAAGTACAAGAGAACTGACACTCTCACTTTCTATGATTTGAACCTCTGCTGTGAGTCCAGTTTTAGATTCCGATGCTTCACTTCATGTTTACTGTATACCTTGCACCTTCTTATTGACGATGAAACACAGAGTTTGCACCCGAATTTAATACAAAAAGCACAATGCCGACTTAAGTACAAGAAGACTGACACTCTAACTTTCTATGAGTTGAACCCCTCCTGTTAGTCCAGTTTTAGATTCCGATGCTTCACTTCAGGTTTACTGTATACCTTGCACCTTCTTATTGACGATGAAACACAGAAATTGCGTCCGAATTTAATACAAATGGCACAATGCCGACTTAAGTACAAGAGGACTGATACTCTAACTTTCTATGATTTGAACCTCTCTTGTGAGTCAAGTTTTAGATTCCGATGCTTCACTTCAGGTCTACTGTATACCTTTTACCTTCTTATTGACGATGAAACACAGAAATTGCATCCGAATTTAATACAAAAGGCATAATGCCGACTTAAGTACAAGTGGACTGACAGCCTCACTTTCTTTGCTTTGAAGCTCTCCTGTGAGTCCAGTTTTAGATTCCGATGCTTCACTTCAGGTTTACTGTATACCTTGCACCTTCTTATTGACGATGAAATACAGAAATTGCTTCCGAATTTAGTACAAATGGCACAATGCCGACTTAAGTACAAGAGGACTGATACTCTAACTTTCTATGATTTGAACCTCTCCTGTGAGTCCAGTTTTGGATTCCGATGCTTCACATCTGGATTACTGTATACCTTGGACCTTCTTATTGACGATGGAACACAGAAATTGAATCGGAATTAAATTCAAAAGGCACAATGCCGACTTAAGTACAAGAGGACTGACACTCTAACTTTCTATAACTGAACCTCTCCTGTGAGTCCAGTTTTGGATTCCGATGCTTCACTTCAGGTTTACTGTATCTCTTGGACCTTCTTATTGACGATGAAACACAGATATTGCATCCGAATTTAATACAAAAGGCACAATGCCGACTTAAGTACAAGAGGACTGACACTCTAACTTTCTATGATTTCAAACTCTCCCGTGAGTCCAGTTTTAGATTCCGATGCTTCACTTCAGGTTTACTGTATACCTTGGACCTTCTTTTTGACGACGAAACACAGAAATTGCATCCGAATTTTATACAAATGGCACAATGCCGACTTAAGTACAAGATGGCTGACACTCTAACTTTCTATGATTTGAACCTCTCCTGTGAGTCCAGTTTTAGATTCCGATGCTTCACTTCAGGTTTACTGTATAACTTGGACCTTCTTATTGACGATGAAACACAGAGTTTGCATCCGAATTCAAAACAAAAGCACATTGCCGACTTAAGTACAAGAGGACTGACTCTCTAACTTTCTATGATTTCAAACTCTCCCGTGAGTCCAGTTTTAGATTCCGATGCTTCACTTTAGGTTTACTGTATCCCTTGGACCGTCTTATTGACGACGAAACACAGAAATTGCATCCGAATTTAGAGCAAGAGGCACAATGCCGACTTAAGTACAAGAGGACTGACAATCTCCTTTTCTATGATTTGAACCTCTCCTGTGAGTCCAGTTTTAGATTCCGATGCTTCACTTCAGGTATACTGTATACCTTGGACCTTCTTATTGACGATGAAACACAGAAATTGCATCCGAATTTAATCTAAAAGGCACAATGCCGACTTAGGTACAAGAGGACTGACACTTTAACTTTCTATGATATGAACCTTTCCTGTGAGTCCAGTTTTAGATTCCGATGCTTCACTTCAGGTTTACTGTATACCTTGGACCTTCTTATTGACGATGGAACACAGAAATGGAATCGGAATTAAATTCAAAAGGCACAATGGCTACTTAAGTACAAGAGGACAGACACTCTAACTTTCCATAACTGAACCTCTCCTGTGAGTCCAGTCTTGGATTCCGATGCTTCACTTCAGGTTTACTGTATACCTTGGACCTTCTTATTGACGATGAAACACAGAAATTGCATCGGAATTTATTACAAAAGGCACAATGACGACTTAAGTGCAAGAGAACTGACACTCTCACTTTCTTCGATTTGAACCTCTGCTGTGAGTCCAGTTTTAGATTCCGATGCTTCACTTCAAAATTACTGTATACCTTGCACCATCTTAATGACGATAAAACACAAAAATTGCATCCGAATTTAATACAAAGGCACAATGCCGACTTAAGTACAAGAGGACTGACACTCTAACTTTCTATGATTTGAACCTCTCCTGTGAGTCCAGTTTTAGATTCCGATGCTTCACTTCAGGTTTACTGTATACCTTACACCTTCTTATTGACGATGAAACACAGAAATTGCATCCGAATTTAATACAAAAGGCACAATGCCGACGTAAGTACAGGAGTACAGACACTCTAACTTTCTATGATTTGAACCTCTCCTGTAAGTCCAGTTTTAGATTTCGATACTTCACTTCAGGTGTACTGTATCCCTTGGACCTTCTTATTGACGATGAAACGCAGAAATGGCATACGAATTTAATACAAAAGGCACATTGCCGACTTAAGTACAAGAGGACTGACACTCGAACTTTCCATGATTTCAAACTCTCCCGTGAGTCCAGTTTTAGATACCGATGCTTCGCTTCAGGTTTACTGTATACCTTGGACCTTCTTATTGACGATGAAACACAGAAATTGCATCCGAATTTAATACAAAATGCACAATGCCGACTTAAGTACAAGAGGACTGACAATCTCCTTTTCTATGATTTAACCTCTCCTGTGAGTCCACCTTCACTTCAGGTATACTCTATACCTTGGACTTTCTTATTGACGATGAAACACAGAAATTGCATCCGAATTTAATACACAAGGCACAAAGCCGACTTAAGTACAAGAGGACTGACAGTCTCACTTTCTTTGTTTTGAACCTCTCCTGTGACTCCAGTTTTAGATTCCGATGCTTCACATCAGGTTTACTGTATACCTTGTACCTTCTTACTGACGATGAAACACCTAAATTTCATCCGAATTTAATACAAAAGGCACAATGCCGACCAAAGTACAAGAGTACTGACACTCAAACATTCTATGAATTGAACCTCTCGTGTGATTCCAGATTTAGATTCCGATGCTTCACTTCAGGTTTACTGTACCCTTGGACCTACTTATTGACGATGAAACACAGAAATTGCATCCGAATTTAATACAAAAGGCACAATGCCGACTTAAGTACAAGAGGACTGACACTTTAACTTTCTATGATATGAACCTCTCCTGTGAGTGCAGTTTTAGATTCCGATGCTTCACTTCAGGTTTACAGTATACCTTGGACCTTCTTATTGACGATGGAACACAGAAATTGAATCGGAATTAAATTCAAAAGGCACAATGCCGACTTAAGTACAAGAGGACTGACACTCGAACTTTCTATGATTTCAAACTCTCCCATGAGTCCAGTTTTAGATTCCGATGCTTCACTTCATGTTTACTGTATACCTTGCACCTTCTTATTGACGATGAAACACAGAGTTTGCATCCGAATTTAATACAAAAGGCACAATGCCGACTCAAGTACAAGAGGACTGACACTCTCATTTTCTATGATTTGAACCTCTCCTGTGAGTCCAGTTTTAGATTCCGATGATTCACTTTAGGTTTACTGTATCCCTTGGACCGTCTTATTGACGTTGAAACACAGAAATTGCATCCGAATTTAATACAAAGGCACAATGCCGACTTAAGTACAAGAGGACTGACACTCTCACTTTCAATGATTTGAACCTCTCCTGTGAGTCCAGTTTTAGATTCCGATGCTTCACTTCAGGTTTACCGTATACCTTGGACCTTCTTATTGACGATGAAACACAGAAATTGCATCGGAATTTATTACAAAAGGCACAATGACGACTTAAGTACAAGAGAACTGACACTCTCACTTTCTTCGATTTGAACCTCTGCTGTGAGTCCAGTTTTAGATTCCGATGCTTCACTTCAAAATTACTGTATACCTTGCACCATCTTAATGACGATAAAACACAAAAATTGCATCCGAATTTAATACAAAGGCACAATGCCGACTTAAGTACAAGAGGACTGACACTCTAACTTTCTATGATTTGAACCTCTCCTGTGAGTCCAGTTTTAGATTCCGATGCTTCACTTCAGGTTTACTGTATACCTTACACCTTCTTATTAACGATGAAACACAGAAATTGCATCCGAATTTAATACAAAAGGCACAATGCCGACTTAAGTACAAGAGTACAGACACTCTAACTTTCTATGATTTGAACCTCTCCTGTGAGTCCATTTTTAGATTTCGATACTTCACTTCAGGTGTACTGTATCCCTTGGACCTTCTTATTGACGATGAAACGCAGAAATGGCATACGAATTTAATACAAAAGGCACAATGCCGACTTAGGTACAAGAGAACTGACACTCGAACTTTCTATGATTTCAAACTCTCCCGTGAGACCACTTTTAGATTCCGATGCCTCGCTTCAGGTTTACTGTATACCTTGGACCTTCTTATTGACGATGAAACACAGAAATTGCATCCGAATTTAATACAAAATGCACAATCCCGACTTAAGTACAAGAGGACTGACAATCTCCTTTTCTATGATTTGAACCTCTCCTGTGAGTCCAGTTTTAGGTTCCGATGCTTCACTTCAGGTATACTCTATACCTTGGACCTTCTTATTGACGATGAAACACAGAAATTGCATCCGAATTTAATACAAAAGGCACAAAGCCGACTTAAGTACAAAAGGACTGACAGTCTCACTTTCTTTGTTTTGAACCTCTCCTGTGACTCCAGTTTTAGATTCCGATGCTTCACTTCAGGTTTACTGTATACCTTGCACCTTCTTACTGACGATGAAACACCTAAATTTCATCCGAAATTAATACAAAAGGCACAATGGCGACCAAAGTACAATAGTACTGACACTCAAACATTCTATGAATTGAACCTCTCCTGTGATTCCAGATATAGATTCCGATGCTTCACTTCAGGTTTACTGTACCCTTGGACCTTCTTATTGACGATGAAACACAGAAATTGCATCCGAATTTAATACAAAAGGCACAATGCCGACTTAAGTACAAGAGGACTGACACTTTAAGTTTCTATGATATGAACCTCTCCTGTGAGTCCAGTTTTAGATTCCGATGCTTCACTTCAGGTTTACTGTATACCTTGGACCTTCTTATTGACGATGGAACACAGAAATTGAATCGGAATTAAATTCAAAAGGCACAATGCCGACTTAAATACAAGAGGACTGACACTCGAACTTTCTATGATTTCAAACTCTCCCATGAGTCCAGTTTTAGATTCCGATGCTTCACTTCAGGTTTACTGTATACCTTGGACCTTCTTATTGACGATGAAACACAGAAATTGCATCCGAATTTAATACAAAAGGCACAATGCCGACTTAAGTACATGAGGACTGACTCTCTCACTTTCTATGATTTGAAATTCTCCTTTGAGTCCAGTTTTAGATTCCGATGCTTCACTTCATGTTTACTGTATACCTTGCACCTTCTTATTGACGATGAAACACAGAGTTTGCATCCGAATTTAATACAAAAGGCACAATGCCGACTTAAGTACAAGAGGACTGACACTCTCATTATCTATGATTTGAACCTCTCCTGTGAGTCCAGTTTTAGATTCCGATGATTCACTTTAGGTTTACTGTATCCCTTGGACCGTCTTATTGACGATGAAACACAGAAATTGCATCCGAATTTAATACAAAAGGCACAATGCCGGCTTAAGTACAAGAGGACCGACACTCTCACTTTCTATGATTTGAACCTCTCCTGTGAGTCCAGTTTTAGATTCCGATGCTTCAATTCAGGTTAACCGTATACCTTGGACCTTCTTATTGGCGATGAAACACAGAAATTGCATCGGATTTTATTACAAAAGGCACAATGACGACTTAAGTGCAAGAGAACTGACACTCTCACTTTCTTTGATTTGAACCTCTCCTGTGAGTCCAGTTTTAGATTCCGATGCTTCACTTCAGGTTTACTGTATACCTTGCACCTTCTTATTGACGATGAAACACAGAAATTGCATCCGGATGTAATACAAATGGCACAATGCTGACTTAAGTACAAGAGGACTGACACTCTAACTTTCTATGATTTGAACCTCGCCTGTGAGTCGAGTTTTAGATTCCGATGCTTCACTTCAGGTATACTGTATACCTTGGACCTTCTTATTGACGATGAAACACAGAAATTGCATCCGAATTTAATACAAAAGGCTCAATGCCGACTTAAGTACAAGAGGACTGACACTTTAACTTTCTATGATATGAACCTCTCCTGTGAGTCCAGTTTTAGATTCCAAAGCTTCACATCAGGTTTACTGTATACCTTGGACCTTCTTATTGACGATGAAACACAGAAATTGAAACGGAATTAAATTCAAAAGACACAATTCCGACTTAAGTACAAGAGGACTGACACTCTAACATTCCATAACTGAACCTCTCCTGTGAGTCCAGTTTTGGATTCCGATGCTTCACTACAGGTTTACTGTATCTCTTAGACCTTCTTATTGACGATGAAGCACAGAAATTGCATACGAATTTAATACAAAAGGCACATTGCCGACATAAGTACAAGGGGACTGACACTCGAACTTTCTATGATTTCAAACTCTCCCATGAGTCCAGTTTTAGATTCCAATGCTTCACTCCAGGTTTACTGTATACCTTGCACCTTCTTATTGACGATGAAACACAGAAATTGCATCCGGATGTAATACAAATGGCACAATGCTGACTTAAGTACAAGAGGTCTGACACTCTAACTTTCTATGATTTGAACCTCGCCTGTGAGTCGAGTTTTAGATTCCGATGCTTCAGTTCAGGTATACTCTATACCTTGGACCATCTTATTGACGAAGAAACACAGAAATTGCATCCGAATTTAATACAAAAGGCACAAAGCCGACTTAAGTACAAGAGGACTGACAGTCTCACTTTCTTTGTTTTGAACCTCTCCTGCGACTCCAGTTTTAGATTCCAATGCTTCACTTCAGGTTTACTCTATACCTTGCACCTTCTTACTGACGATGAAACACCTAAATTTCATCCGAATTTAATACAAAAGGCACAATGCCGACCAAAGTACAAGAGTACTGACACTCAAACATTCTATGAATTGAACCTCTCCTGTGATTCCAGATTTAGATTCGGATGCTTCACTTCAGGTTTACTGTACCCTTGGACCTTCTTATTGACGATGAAACACAGAAATTGCATCCGAATTTAATACAAAAGGCACAATGCCGACTTAAGTACAAGAGGACTGACACTTAAACTTTCTATGATATGAACCTCTCCTGTGAGTCCAGTTTTAGATTCCGATGCTTCACTTCAAGTTTACTGTATACCTTGGACCTTCTTATTGACGATAGAACACAGAAATTGAATCGGAATTAAATTCAAAAGGCACAATGCCGACTTAAATACAAGAGGACTGACACTCGAACTTTCTATGATTTCAAACTCTCCCATGAGTCCAGTTTTAGATTCCGATGCTTCACTTCAGGTTTACTGTATACCTTGGACCTTCTTATTGACGATGAAACACAGAAATTGCATCCGAATTTAATACAAAAGGCACAATGCCGACTTAAGTACATGAGGACTGACTCTCTCACTTTCTATGATTTGAAATTCTCCTTTGAGTCCAGTTTTAGATTCCGATGCTTCACTTCATGTTTACTGTATACCTTGCACCTTCTTATTGACGATGAAACACAGAGTTTGCATCCGAATTTAATACAAAAGGCACAATGCCGACTTCAGTACAAGAGGACTGACACTCTCATTATCTATGATTTGAACCTCTCCTGTGAGTCCAGTTTTAGATTCCGATGATTCACTTTAGGTTTACTGTATCCCTTGGACCGTCTTATTGACGAAGAAACACAGAAATTGCATCCGAATTTAATACAAAAGGCACAATGCCGGCTTAAGTACAAGAAGACTGACGCTCTCACTTTCTATGATTTGAACCTCTCCTGTGAGTCCAGTTTTAGATTCCGATGCTTCAATTCAGGTTTACCGTATACCTTGGAGATTCTTATTGGCGATGAAACACAGAAATTGCATCGGATTTTATTACAAAAGGCACAATGACGACTTAAGTGCAAGAGAACTGACACTCTCACTTTCTTTGATTTGAACCTCTCCTGTGAGTCCAGTTTTAGATTCCGATGCTTCACTTCAGGTTTACTGTATACCTTGCACCTTCTTATTGACGATGAAACACAGAAATTGCATCCGGATGTAATACAAATGGCACAATGCTGACTTAAGTACAAGAGGACTGACACTCTAACTTTCTATGATTTGAACCTCGCCTGTGAGTCGAGTTTTAGATTCCGATGCTTCACTTCAGGTATACTGTATACCTTGGACCTTCTTATTGACGATGAAACACAGAAATTGCATCCGAATTTAATACAAAAGGCTCAATGCCGACTTAAGTACAAGAGGACTGACACTTTAACTTTCTATGATATGAACCTCTCCTGTGAGTCCAGTTTTAGATTCCGATGCTTCACTTCAGGTTTACTGTATACCTTGGACCTTCTTATTGACGATGAAACACAGAAATTGAAACGGAATTAAATTCAAAAGGCACAATTCCGACTTAAGTACAAGAGGACTGACACTCTAACATTCCATAACTGAACCTCTCCTGTGAGTCCAGTTTTGGATTCCGATGCTTCACTACTGGTTTACTGTATCTCTTGGACCTTCTTATTGACGATGAAGCACAGAAATTGCATACGAATTTGATACAAAAGGCACATTGCCGACATAAGTACAAGGGGACTGACACTCGAACTTTCTATGATTTCAAACTCTCCCATGAGTCCAGTTTTAGATTCCGATGCTTCACTTCAGGTTTACTGTATACCTTGGACCTTCTTATTGACGATGAAACACAGAAATTGCATCCGAATTTAATACAAAAGGCACAATGCCGACTTAAGTACAAGAGGACTGACTCTCTCACTTTCTATGATTTGAACCTCTCCTTTGAGTCCAGTTTTAGATTCCGATGCTTCACTTCATGTTTACTGTATACCTTGCACCTTCTTGTTGACGATGAAACACAGAAATAGCATCCGAATTTAATACAAAATGCACAATGCCGACTTAAGTACAAGAGGACTGACAATCTCCTTTTCTATGATTTGAACCTCTCCTGTGAGTCCAGTTTTAGGTTCCGATGCTTCACTTCAGGTATACTCTATACCTTGGACCTTCTTATTGACGATGAAACACAGAAATTGCATCCGAATTTAATACAAAAGGCACAAAGATGACTTAAGTACAAAAGGACCGACAGTCTCACTTTCTTTGTTTTGAACCTCTCCTGTGACTCCAGTTTTAGATTCCGATGCTTCACTTCAGGTTTACTGTATACCTTGGACCTTCTTATTGACGATGAAACACAGAAATTGCATCCGAATTTAATACAAAAGGCACAATGCCGACTTAAGTACATGAGGACTGACTCTCTCACTTTCTATGATTTGAAATTCTCCTTTGGGTCCAGTTTTAGATTCCGATGCTTCACTTCATGTTTACTGTATACCTTGCACCTTCTTATTGACGATGAAACACAGAGTTTGCATCCGAATTTAATACAAAAGGCACAATGCCGGCTTAAGTACAAGATGACTGACACTCTCATTATCTATGATTTGAACCTCTCCTGTGAGTCCAGTTTTAGATTCCGATGATTCACTTTAGGTTTACTGTATCCCTTGGACCGACTTATTGACGATGAAACACAGAAATTGCATCCGAATTTAATACAAAAGGCACAATGCCGGCTTAAGTACAAGAGGACTGACACTTTAAGTTTCTATGATATGAACCTCTCCTGTGAGTCCAGTTTTTGATTCCGATGCTTCAATTCAGGTTTACCGTATACCTTGGACCTTCTTATTGGCGATGAAACACAGAAATTGCATCGGATTTTATTACAAAAGGCACAATGACGACTTAAGTGCAAGAGAACTGACACTCTCACTTTCTTTGATTTGAACCTCTCCTGTGAGTCCAGTTTTAGATTCCGATGCTTCACTTCAGGTTTACTGTACCCTTGGACCTTCTTATTGACGATGAAACACAGAAATTGCATCCGAATTTAATACAAAAGGCACAATGCCGACTTAAGTACAAGAGGACTGACACTTTAAGTTTCTATGATATGAACCTCTCCTGTGAGTCCAGTTTTAGATTCCGATGCTTCACTTCAGGTTTACTGTATACCTTGGACCTTCTTATTGACGATGGAACACAGAAATTGAATCGGAATTAAATTCAAAATGCACAATGCCGACTTAATTACAAGAGGACTGACACTCGAACTTTCTATGATTTCTAACTCTCCCATGAGTCCAGTTTTAGATTCCGATGCTTCACTTCAGGTTTACTGTATACCTTGGACCTTCTTATTGACGATGAAACACAGAAATTGCATCCGAATTTAATACAAAAGGCACAATGCCGACTTAAGTACATGAGGACTGACTCTCTCACTTTCTATGATTTGAAATTCTCCTTTGAGTCCAGTTTTAGATTCCGATGCTGCACTTCATGTTTACTGTATACCATGCACCTTCTTATTGACGATGAAACACAGAGTTTGCATCCGAATTTAATACAAAAGGCACAATGCCGACTTAAGTAGAAGAGGACTGACACTCTCATTATCTATGATTTGAACCTCTCCTGTGAGTCCAGTTTTAGATTCCGATGATTCACTTTAGGTTTACTGTATCCCTTGGTCCGTCTTATTGACGATGAAACACAGAAATTGCATCCGAATTTAATACAAAAGGCACAATGCCGGCTTAAGTACAAGAGGACTGACACTCTCACTTTCTATGATTTGAACCTCTCCTGTGAGTCCAGTTTTAGATTCCGATGCTTCAATTCAGGTTTACCGTATACCTTGGACCTTCTTATTGGCGATGAAACACAGAAATTGCATCGGATTTTATTACAAAAGGCACAATGACGACTTAAGTGCAAGAGAACTGACACTCTCACTTTCTTTGATTTGAACCTCTCCTGTGAGTCCAGTTTTAGATTCCGATGCTTCACTTCAGGTTTACTGTATACCTTGCACCTTCTTATTGACGATGAAACACAGAAATTGCATCCGGATGTAATACAAATGGCACAATGCTGACTTAAGTACAAGAGGACTGACACTCTAACTTTCTATGATTTGAACCTCGCCTGTGAGTCGAGTTTTAGATTCTGATGCTTCACTTCAGGTATACTGTATACCTTGGACCTTCTTATTGACGATGAAACACAGAAATTGCATCCGAATTTAATACAAAAGGCTCAATGCCGACTTAAGTACAAGAGGACTGACACTTTAACTTTCTATGATATGAACCTCTCCTGTGAGTCCAGTTTTAGATTCCGATGCTTCACTTCAGGTTTACTGTATACCTTGGACCTTCTTATTGACGATAAAACACAGAAATTGAAACGGAATTAAATTCAAAAGGCACAATTCCGACTTAAGTACAAGAGGACTGACACTCTAACATTCCATAACTGAACCTCTCCTGTGAGTCCAGTTTTGGATTCCGATGCTTCACTACAGGTTTACTGTATCTCTTAGACCTTCTTATTGACGATGAAGCACAGAAATTGCATACGAATTTAATACAAAAGGCACATTGCCGACATAAGTACAAGGGGACTGACACTCGAACTTTCTATGATTTCAAACTCTCCCATGAGTCCAGTTTTAGATTCCGATGCTTCACTCCAGGTTTACTGTATACCTTGCACCTTCTTATTGACGATGAAACACAGAAATTGCATCCGGATGTAATACAAATGGCACAATGCTGACTTAAGTACAAGAGGTCTGACACTCTAACATTCTATGATTTGAACCTCGCCTGTGAGTCGAGTTTTAGATTCCGATGCTTCACTTCAGGTATACTCTATACCTTGGACCATCTTATTGACGATGAAACACAGAAATTGCATCCGAATTTAATACAAAAGGCACAAAGCCGACTTAAGTACAAGAGGACTGACAGTCTCATTTTCTTTGTTTTGAACCTCTCCTGCGACTCCAGTTTTTGATTCCGATGCTTCACTTCAGATTTACTGTATACCTTGCACCTTCTTACTGACGATGAAACACCTAAATTTCATCCGAATTTAATACAAAAGGCACAATGCCGACCAAAGTACAAGAGTACTGACACTCAAACATTCTATGAATTGAACCTCTCCTGTGATTCCAGATTTAGATTCGGATGCTTCACTTCAGGTTTACTGTACCCTTGGACCTTCTTATTGACGATGAAACACAGAGATTGCATCCGAATTTAATACAAAAGGCACAATGCCGACTTAAGTACAAGAGGACTGACACTTTAACTTTCTATGATATGAACCTCTCCTGTGAGTCCAGTTTTAGATTCCGATGCTTCACTTCAGGTTTACTGTATACCTTGGACCTTCTTATTGACGATGAAACACAGAAATTGCATCCGAATTTAATACAAAAGGCACAATGCCGGCTTAAGTACAAGAGGACTGACACTCTCACTTTCTATGATATGAACCTCTCCTGTGAGTCCAGTTTTAGATTCCGATGCTTCACTTCAGGTTTACTGTATACCTTGGACCTTCTTATTGACGATGAAACACAGAAATTGACACGGAATTAAATTCAAAAGGCACAATTCCGACTTAAGTACAAGAGGACTGACACTCTAACATTCCATAACTGAACCTCTCCTGTGAGTCCAGTTTTGGATTCCGATGCTTCACTACTGGTTTACTGTATCTCTTGGACCTTCTTATTGACGATGAAGCACAGAAATTGCATACGAATTTAATACAAAAGGCACATTGCCGACATAAGTACAAGGGGACTGACACTCGAACTTTCTATGATTTCAAACTCTCCCATGAGTCCAGTTTTAGATTCCGATGCTTCACTTCAGGTTTACTGTATACCTTGGACCTTCTTATTGACAATGAAACACAGAAATTGCATCCGAATTTAATACAAAAGGCACAATGCCGACTTAAGTACAAGAGGACTGACTCTCTCACTTTCTATGATTTGAACCTCTCCTTTGAGTCCAGTTTTAGATTCCGATGCTTCACTTCATGTTTACTGTATACCTTGCACCTTCTTGTTGACGATGAAACACAGAAATAGCATCCGAATTTAATACAAAATGCACAATGCCGACTTAAGTACAAGAGGACTGACAATCTCCTTTTCTATGATTTGAACCTCTCCTGTGAGTCCAGTTTTAGGTTCCGATGCTTCACTTCAGGTATACTCTACACCTTGGACCTTCTTATTGACGATGAAACACAGAAATTGCATCCGAATTTAATACAAAAGGCACAAAGCCGACTTAAGTACAAAAGGACTGACAGTCTCACTTTCTTTGTTTTGAACCTCTCCTGTGACTCCAGTTTTAGATTCCGATGCTTCACTTCAGGTTTACTGTATACCTTGGACCTTCTTATTGACGATGAAAAACAGAAATTGCATCCGAATTTAATACAAAAGGCACAATGCCGACTTAAGTACATGAGGACTGACTCTCTCACTTTCTATGATTTGAAATTCTCCTTTGGGTCCAGTTTTAGATTCCGATGCTTCACTTCATGTTTACTGTATACCTTGCACCTTCTTATTGACGATGAAACACAGAGTTTGCATCCGAATTTAATACAAAAGGCACAATGCCGACTTAAGTACAAGATGACTGACACTCTCGTTATCTATGATTTGAACCTCTCCTGTGAGTCCAGTTTTAGATTCCGATGATTCACTTTAGGTTTACTGTATCTCTTGGACCGTCTTATTGACGATGAAACACAGAAATTGCATCCGAATTTAATACAAAAGGCACAATGCCGGCTTAAGTACAAGAGGACTGACACACTCACTTTCTATGATTTGAACCTCCCCTGTGAGTCCAGTTTTAGATTCCGATGCTTCAATTCAGGTTTACCGTATACCTTGGACCTTCTTATTGGCGATGAAACACAGAAATTGCATCGGATTTTATTACAAAAGGCACAATGACGACTTAAGTGCAAGAGAACTGACACTCTCACTTTCTTTGATTTGAACCTCTCCTGTGAGTCCAGTTTTAGATTCCGATGCTTCACTTCAGGTTTACTGTATACCTTGCACCTTCTTATTGACGATGAAACACAGAAATTGCATCCGGATGTAATACAAATGGCACAATGCTGACTTAAGTACAAGAGGACTGACACTCTAACTTTCTATGATTTGAACCTCGCCTGTGAGTCGAGTTTTAGATTCCGATGCTTCACTTCAGGTATACTGTATACCTTGGACCTTCTTATTGACGATGAAACACAGAAATTGCATCCGAATTTAATACAAAAGGCTCAATGCCGACTTAAGTACAAGAGGACTGACACTTTAACTTTCTATGATATGAACCTCTCCTGTGAGTCCAGTTTTAGATTCCGATGCTTCACTTCAGGTTTACTGTATCCCTTGGACCTTCTTATTGACGATGAAACACAGAAATTGAAACGGAATTAAATTCAAAGGCACAATTCCGACTTAAGTACAAGAGGACTGACACTCTAACATTCCATAACTGAACCTCTCCTGTGAGTCCAGTTTTGGATTCCGATGCTTCACTACAGGTTTACTGTATCTCTTGGACCTTCTTATTGACGATGAAGCACAGAAATTTTATACGAATTTAATACAAAAGGCACATTGCCGACATAAGTACAAGGGGACTGACACTCGAACTTTCTATGATTTCAAACCCTCCCATGAGTCCAGTTTTAGATTCCGATGCTTCACTTCAGGTTTACTGTATACCTTGCACCTTCTTACTGACGATGAAACACCTAAATTTCATCCGAATTTAATACAAAAGGCACAATGCCGACCAAAGTACAAGAGTACTGACACTCAAACATTCTATGAATTGAACCTCTCCTGTGATTCCAGATTTAGATTCCGATGCTTCACTTCAGGTTTACTGTACCCTTGGACCTTCTTATTGACGATGAAACACAGAAATTGCATCCGAATTTCATACAAAAGGCACAATGCCGACTTAAGTACAAGAGGACTGACACTTTAACTTTCTATGATATGAACCTCTCCTGTGAGTCTAGTTTTAGATTCCGATGCTTCACTTCAAGTTTACTGTATACCTTGGACCTTCTTATTGACGATAGAACACAGAAATTGAATCGGAATTAAATTCAAAAGGCACAATGCCGACTTAAATACAAGAGGACTGACACTCGAACTTTCTATGATTTCAAACTCTCCCATGAGTCCAGTTTTAGATTCCGATGCTTCACTTCAGGTTTACTGTATACCTTGGACCTTCTTATTGACGATGAAACACAGAAATTGCATCTGAATTTAATACAAAAGGCACAATGCCGACTTAAGTACATGAGGACTGACTCTCTCACTTTCTATGATTTGAAATTCTCCTTTGAGTCCAGTTTTAGAATCCGATGCTTCACTTCATGTTTACTGTATACCTTGCACCTTCTTATTGACGATGAAACACAGAGTTTGCATCCGAATTTAATACAAAAGGCACAATGCCGACTTCAGTACAAGAGGACTGACACTCTCATTATCTATGATTTGAACCTCTCCTGTGAGTCCAGTTTTAGATTCCGATGATTCACTTTAGGTTTACTGTATCCCTTGGACCGTCTTATTGACGATGAAACACAGGAATTGCATCCGAATTTAATACAAAAGGCACAATGCCGGCTTAAGTACAAGAGGACCGACACTCTCACTTTCTATGATTTGAACCTCTCCTGTGAGTCCAGTTTTAGATTCCGATGCTTCAATTCAGGTTTACCGTATACCTTGGACCTTCTTATTGGCGATGAAACACAGAAATTGCATCGGATTTTATTACAAAAGGCACAATGACGACTTAAGTGCAAGAGAACTGACACTCTCACTTTCTTTGATTTGAACCTCTCCTGTGAGTCCAGTTTTAGATTCCGATGCTTCACTTCAGGTTTACTGTATACCTTGCACCTTCTTATTGACGTTGAAACACAGAAATTGCATCCGGATGTAATACAAATGGCACAATGCTGACTTAAGTACAAGAGGACTGACACTCTAACTTTCTATGATTTGAACCTCGCCTGTGAGTCGAGTTTTAGATTCCGATGCTTCACTTCAGGTATACTGTATACCTTGGACCTTCTTATTGATGATCAAACACAGAAATTGCATGCGAATTTAATACAAAAGGCTCAATGCCGACTTAAGTACAAGAGGACTGACACTTTAACTTTCTATGATATGAACCTCTCCTGTGAGTCCAGTTTTAGATTCCGAAGCTTCACTTCAGGTTTACTGTATACCTTGGACCATCTTATTGACGATGAAACACAGAAATTGAAACGGAATTAAATTCAAAAGGCACAATTCCGACTTAAGTACAAGAGGACTGACACTCTAACATTCCATAACTGAACCTCTCCTGTGAGTCCAGTTTTGGATTCCGATGCTTCACTACTGGTTTACTGTATCTCTTGGACCTTCTTATTGACGATGAAGCACAGAAATTGCATACGAATTTAATACAAAAGGCACATTGCCGACATAAGTACAAGGGGACTGACACTCGAACTTTCTATGATTTCAAACTCTCCCATGAGTCCAGTTTTAGATTCCGATGCTTCACTTCAGGTTTACTGTATACCTTGGACCTTCTTATTGACGATGAAACACAGAAATTGCATCCGAATTTAATACAAAAGGCACAATGCCGACTTAAGTACAAGAGGACTGACACTTTCATTTTCTATGATTTGAACCTCTCCTGTGAGTCCAGTTTTAGATTCCGATGATTCACTTTAGGTTTACTGTATCCCTTGGACCGTCTTATTGACGATGAAACACAGATATTGCATCCGAATTTAATACAAAAGGCACAATGCCGGCTTAAGTACAAGAGGACTGACACTCTCACTTTCTATGATTTGAACCTCTCCTGTGAGTCCAGTTTTAGATTCCGATGCTTCACTTCACGTTTACCGTATACCTTGGACCTTCTTATTGGCGATGAACCACAGAAATTGCATCGGAATTTATTACAAAAGGCACAATGGCGACTTAAGTGCAAGAGAACTGACACTCTCACTTTCTTTGATTTGAACCTCTCTTGTGAGTCCAGTTTTAGATTCCGATGCTTCACTTCAGGTTTACTGTATACCTTGGACCTTCTTATTGACGATGAAACACAGAAATTGAATCCGAATTTAATACAAAAGGCACAATGCCGACTTAAGTACAAGAGGACTGACATTCTCACTTTCTTTGTTTTGAACCTCTCCTGTGAGTCCAGTTTTAGATTCCTATGCTTCACTTTAGGTGTACTGTATACCTTGCACCTTCTTACTGACGATGAAACACCTGAATATCATCCGAATTTAATACAAAAGGCACAATGGCGACCAAAGTACAAGAGTACTGACACTCAAACATTCTATGAATTGAACCTCTCCTGTGATTCCAGATTTACATTCCGATGCTTCACGTCAGGTCTACTGTACCCTTGGACCTTCTTATTGACGTTGAAACACAGAAATTGCATCCGAATTTAATACAAAAGGCACAATTTCGTCTTAAGTACAAGAGGACTGACACTTTAACTTTCTATAACTGAGCCTCTCCTGTGAGTCCAGTTTCGGATTCCGATGCTTCAATTCTGGTTTACTGTATCTCTTGGACCTTCTTATTGACGATGAAACACAGATATTGCATCCGAATTTAATACAAAAGGCACAATGCCGACTTAAGTACAAGAGTACTGACACTCTAACTTTCTATGATTTGAACCTCTCCTGTGAGTCCAGTTTTAGATTTCGATACTTCACTTCAGGTGTACTGTATCCCTTGGACCTTCTTATTGACGATGAAACGCAGAAATTGCATCCGAATTTAATACAAAAGGCACAATGCCGACTTATTTACAAGAGGACTGACACTCTAACTTTCTATGATTCAAACCTCTCCCGTGAGTCCAGTTTTAGATTCCAATGCTTCACTTCAGGTTTACTGTATAACTTGGACCTGCTTATTGACGATGAAACACAGAGTTTGCATCCGAATTTAATACAAAAAGCACAATGCCGACTTAAGTACAAGAGGACTGACACTCTAACTTTCTATGAGTTGAACCTCTCCTGTGAGTCCAGTTTTAGATTCCGATGCTTCACTTCAGGTTTACTGTATACCTTGCACCTTCTTATTGACGATGAAACACAGAAATTGCATCCGAATTTAATACAAATGGCACAATGCCGTCTTAAGTACAAGAGGACTGACACTCTAACTTTCTATGATTTGAACCTCTCCTGTGAGTCAAGTTTTAGATTCCGATGATTCACTTCAGGTCTACTGCATACCTTGTACCTTCTTATTGACGATGAAACACAGAAATTGCATCCGAATTTAATACAAAATGCACAATGCCGACTTAAGTACATGAGGACTGACAGTCTCACTTTCTTTGTTTTGAACCTCTCCTGTGAGTCCAGTTTTAGATTAGGATGCTTCACTTCAGGTTTACTGTATACCTTGCACTTTCTTACTGACGATGAAACACCTAAATTGCATCCGAATTTAATACAAAAGGAACAATGCCGTTCAAAGTACAAGAGTACTGACACTCAAACTTTCTATGATTTGAACCTCTCCTGTGAGTCCAGATTTAGATTCCGATGCTTCACTTCAGGTTTACTGTACCCTTGGACCTTCTTATTGACGATGAATCACAGAAATTGCATCCGAATTTAATACAAAAGGCACAATGCAGACCTAAGTACAAGAGGACTGACACTCTAACATTCTATGATATGAACGTCTCCTGTGAGTCCAGTTTTTGATTCCGATGCCTCACTTCAGGTTTACTGTATACCTTGGACCTTCTTATTGCCGATGGAACACAGAAATTGACTCGGAATTAAATTCAAAAGCACAATGCCGACTGAAGTACAAGAGGACTGACACTCTAACTTTCTATAACTGAACCTCTCCTGTGAGTCCAGTTTTGGATTCCGATGCTTCACTTCAGGTTTACTGTATCTCTTGGACCTTCATATTGACGATGAAACACAGAAATTGCATCCGAATTTAATACACAAGGCACAATGCAGACTTAAGGTCAAGAATACTGACACTCTAACTTTCTATGATTTGAACCTCTCCTGTGAATCCAGTTTTAGATTCCGATGCTTCACTTCAGGTATACTGTATACCTTGCACCTTCTTATTGACGATGAAACACCTAAATTGCATCCGAATTTAATACAAAAGGAACAATGCCGACCTAGGTACAAGAGTACTGACGCCCAAACTTTCTATGACTTGAACCTCTCCTGTGAGTCCAGTTTTAGATTCCGATGCTTCACTACAGGTGTACTGTATACCTCGGACCTTCTTTTTGACGATGAAACACAGAAATTGCATCCGAATTTAATACAAAAGGCACAATGCCGACTTAAGTACAAGAGGAATGACACTCTAACTTTCTATGATTTAAACCTCTCCTGTGAGTCCACTTTTAGATTCCGATTCTTCACTTCAGCTTTACTGTATACCTTGGACATTCTTATTGACGATGGAACACAGAAATTGAATCGGAATTAAAGTCAAAAGGCACAACGCCGACTTAAGTACAAGAGGACTAACACTCTAAGTTTCGATAATTGAACCACTCCTGTGAGTCCAGTTTTGGATTCCGATGCTTCACTTCAGGGTTACTATATCCCTTGGATGCACTTATTGACGATGAAACACAGAAATTGCATCCGAATTTAATACAAAAGGCACAATGCCGACTTAAGTACAAGAGTACTAACACTCTAACTTTCTATGATTTGAACCTCTCCTGTGGGTCCAGTTTTAGATTCCGATACTTCACTTCAGGTGGACTGTATCCCTTGGACCTTCTTATTGATGATGAAACGCAGATATTGCATCCGAATTTAATACCAAAGGCTAAATGCCGACTTAAGTACAAGAGGACTGACACTCTCACTTTCTATGATTTGAACCTCTCCTGTGAGTCCAGTTTTAGATTCCAATGCTTCACTTCAGGTATACTGTACACCTTGGACCTTCTTATTGACGATGAAACACAAAAATTGCATCCGAATTTCATACAAAAGGCACAATGCCGACTTAGGTACAAGAGGACTGACAGTCTCACTTTCTTTGATTTGAACCTCTCCTGTGAGTCCAGATTAAGATTCCGATGCTTCACTTCAGGTATACTGTATACCTTAGACCTTCTTATTGACGATGTAACACAGAAATTGCATCCGAATTTAATACAAAAGGCACAATGCTGACGTAAGTACAAGAGGACTGACAGTCTCACCTTCATTGATTTGAACCTCTCCTGTGAGTCCAGTTTTAGATTCCGATGCATCACTTCAGGTTTACTGTATAACTTGGACCTTCTTACTGACGATGAAACAGAGATTTTGCGTCCGAATTTAATACACAAGCACAATGCCGACTTAAGTACTAGAGGACTGACACTCTCACTTTCTTTGATTTGAACCTCTCCTGTGAGTCCAGTTTTGGATTCCGATGCTTCACTTCAGGGTTACTATATCCCTTGGATGAACTTATTGACGATGAAACACAGAAAGTGCATCCGAATTTAATACAAAAGGCACAATGCCGAATTAAGTACAAGTTGACTGGCAGTCTCACTTTCTTTGTTTTGAACCTCTCCTGTGAGTCCAGTTTTAGATTCCGATTCTTCACTTCAGGTTTACTGTATACCTTGGACCTTCTTATTGACGATTGAACACAGAAATTGAATCGGAATTAAATTCAAAGGGCACAATGCCGACTTAAGTACAAGAGGACTGACACTCTAAGTTTCTATAATTGAACCTCTCCTGTGAGTCCAGTTTTGGATTCCGATGCTTCACTTCAGGTTTACTATATCCCTTGGACCCACTTATTGACGATGAAACACAGAAATTGCATCCGAATGTAATACAAAGGGCACAATGCCGCCTTAAGTACAAGAGTACTGACACTCTAACTTTCTGTGATTTGAACCTCTCCTGTGAGTCCAGTTTTAGATTCCCATACTTCTCTTCAGGTGTACTGTATCCCTTGGGCCTTCTTATTGACGATGAAACGTAGAAATTGCATCCGAATTTAATACAAAATGCACAAGCCGACTTAATTACAAAAGGACTGACACTCTAACTTTCTATGATTTGAACCTCTCCTGTGAGTCCAGGTTTAGATTCCGATGCTTCACTTGAGGTTTACTGTATCCCTTGGACCTTCTTATTGATGAAGAAACACAGAGTTTGCATCCGAATTTAATACAAAAGGCACAATGCCGACTTAAGTACAAGTGGACTGACACTCTAACTTTCTATGATTTGAACCTCTCCTTTGAGTCCAGTTTTAGATTCCGATGCTTCACTTCAGGTTTACTGTATACCTTGCTCCTTCTTATTGACGATGAAACACTGAAATTGCATCGGATTTTTAGTACAAATGCACAATGGCGGCTTAAGTACAAGAGAACTGACAGTCTCACTTCCTATGATTTGAACCTCTGCTGTGAGTCCAGTTTTAGACTCCGATACTTCACTTCAGGTGTACTGTACCCTTGGACCTTCTTATTGACGATATAACACAGATATTGCATCCGAATTTAATACAAAAGGCACAATGCCGACTTATGTACAAGAGGACTGACACTCTAACGTTCTATGATTTGAACCTCTCCTGTGAGTCCAGTTTTAGATTCCGGTGCTTCACTTCAGGTTTACTGTATACCTTGCACCTTCTTATTGACGATGATACACAGAAATTGCAGCCGAATTTAATACAAAAGGCACAATGCCGACTTAAGTACAAGAGGACTGACACTCTCACTTTCTATGATTTTAACCGGTCCTGTGATTCAAGTTTTAGATTTCGAAGCTTCACTTCAGGTTTACTGTATACCTTGCACCTTCTTAATGATGATGAAACACTGAAATTGCATCGATTTTTAGTACAAATGCAAAATGCCGACTTAAGTTTAAGAGAACTGACACTCTCACTTCCTATGATTTGAACCTCTGCTGTGAGTCCAGTTTTAGATTCCGATGCTTCACTTCAGGTTTACTGTATACCTTGCACCTTCTCATTGACGATGAAACACAGAAATTGCATCCGAATTTAATACAAAAGGCACAATGCCGACCTAAGTACAAGAGTACTGACACTCAAACTTTCTATGATATGAACCTCAACTGTGAGTCCAGTTTTAGATTCCGATGCTTCACTTCAGGTTTACTGTATACCTTGGACCTTCATATTGACGATGGAACACAGAAATTGAATCGGAATTAAATTCAAAAGGCACAATGCCGATTTAAGTACAAGAGGACTGACACTCTAACTTTCTATAACTGAACCTCTCCTGTGAGTCCAGTTTTGGATTCCGATGGTTCACTTCAGGATTACTGTATACCTCGGACCTTCTTATTGACGATGAAACACAGAAATTGCATCCGATTTTAATACAAAAGGCACAATGCCGACTTATGTACAAGAGGACTGACACTCTTACTTTCTATGATTTGAACCTCTCTTGTGAGTCCAGTTTTAGATTCCGATGCTTCACTTCAGGTTTAGTGTATACCTTGGACCTTCATATTGACGATGAAACACAGAAATTGAATCGGAATTAAATTCAAAAGGCACAATGCTGACTTAAGTACAAGTGGACTGACACTCTAACTTTCTATAACTGAACCACTCCTGTGAGTCCAGTTTTGGATTCCGATTCTTCACTTCAGGTTTACTGTATCCCTTGGATCTTCTTATTGACGATGAAACGCAGATATTGCATCCGAATTTAATACAAAAGGCTCAATGTCGACTTATTTACAAGAGGACTGACACTCTTACTTTCTATGATTTGAACCTCTCCTGTGAGTCCACTTCTAGATTCCGGTGCTTCACTTCAGGTTTTCTGTATACCTTGCACCTTCTTATTGACGATGATACACAGAAATTGCATCCGAATTTAATACAAAAGGCACAATGCCGACTTAAGTACAAGAGGACTGACACCCTCACTTTCTATGATTTGAACCGGTCCTGTGATTCCAGTTTTAGATTTCGATGCTTCACTTCAGGTTTACTGTATTCCTTGCAACTTCTTATTGATGATGAAACACTGAAATTGCATCGGATTTTTAGTACAAATGCAAAATGCCGACTTAAGTAGAAGAAAACTGACACTCTAACTTTCTATGATGTGAACCTCTCCTGTGAGTCCAGTTTTAGATTCCGATGCTTCACTTCAGGTTTACTGTATACCTTGGACCTTCATATTGACGATGGAACACAGAAATTGAATCGGAATTAAATTCAAAAGGCACAATGCCGACTTAAGTACAAGAGGACTGACAATCTAACTTTCTATAACTGAAACTTTCCTGTGAGTCCAGTTTTTGAATCCGATGCTTCCCTTCAGGTTTACTGTATCCCTTCGACCTTCTTATTGACGATGAAACACAGAAATTGCATCCGAATTTAATACAAAAGGCACAATGCCGACTTAAGTACAAGAGTACTGACACTCTAACTTTCTGTGATTAGAACCTCTCCTGTGAGTCCAGTTTTAGATTCCGATACTTCACTTCAGGTGTACTGTATCCCTTGGACCTTCTTATTGACGATGAAACGCAGAAATTGCATCCGAATTTAATACAAAAGGCACAATGCCGACTTATTTACAAGAGGACTGACACTCTATCTTTCTATGATTTGAACCTCTCCTGTGAGTCCAGTTTTAGATTCCGATGCTTAACTTCAGGTTTACTGTATACCTTGGACCTTCCTATGGACGATGAAACACAGAAATTGCGTCGGAATTAAATTCAAAAGGCACAATGCCGTCTTATGTACAAGGGGACTGACACTCTCTATGATTTGAACCTCTCATCTGAGTCCAGTTTTAGATTCCGATGCTTCTCTTCAGGTTTACTGTGTACCTTGGACCTTCTTATTGACGATGAAACACAAAAATTGCATCCGAATTAATTTCAAAAGGTACAATGCCGAGTTAAGTATAAGAGTACTGACACTCTATCTATGATTTGAACCTCTCCTGTGAGTCCAGTTTTAGATTCCGATGCTTCACCTCCGGTTTACTGTATCCCTTGGACCTTCTTATTGACGATGAAACACAGAAATTGCATCGGAATTTAATACAAAAGTCACAATGCCGACTTAAGTACTAGAGGACTGACACTCTAACTTTCTATGATATGAACCTCTCCTGTGAGTCCAGTTTTAGATTCCGATCTTTCACTTCTGGTTTACTGTATACCTTGGACCTTCATTTTGACGATGGAACACAGAAATTGAATCGGAATTAAATTCAAAAGGCACAATGCCGACTTAAGTACAAGAGGACTGACACTCTAACTTTCTATAACTGAACCACTCCTGTGAGTCCAGTTTTGGATTCCGATGCTTCACTTCAGGTTTACTGTATCCCTTGGACATTCTTATTGACGATGAAACACAGAAATTGCATCCGAAATTAATACAAAAGGCTAATTGCCGACTTATGTACTAGAGTACTGACACTCCAACTTTCTATTATTTGAACCTCTCCTGTGAGTCCAGTTTTAGATTCCGTTGCTTCACTTCAGGTTTACTGTATACCTTGCACCTTCTTATTGACGATGAAACACAGACATTGCATCGGAATTTAATACCAAAGGCACAATGACGACTTAAGTACAAGAGAACTGACATTCTAACTTTCTATGATTTGAACCGCTCCTGTGAGTCCAGTTTTAGATTCCGATGCTTCACTTCAAGATTACTGTATACCTTGCACATTCTTATTGACGATGAAACACTGAAATTGCATCCGAATGTAATTCAAAAGGCACAATGCCGACATAAGTACAAGAGGACTGACACTCTAACTTTCTATGACGTGAACCTCTCCTGTGAGTCCAGTTTTAGATTCCGATGCTTCACTTCAGGTTTACTGTATACCTTGGACCTTCATATTGACGATGGAACACAGAAATTGAATCGGAATTAAATTCAAAAGGCACAATGCCGACTTAAGTACAAGAGGACTGACACTCTAACTTTCTATAACTGAACCACTCTTGTGAGTCCAGTTTTGGATTCCGATGCTTCACTTCAGGTTTACTGTATCCCTTAGACATTCTTATTGACGATGAAACACAGAAATTGCATCCGAATTTAATACAAAAGGAACAATGCCGACCCATGTACAAGAGTACTGACACTCGAACTTTCAATGATTTGAACCTCTCCTGTGAGTCCAGATTTAGATTCCGATGCTTCACTTCAGGTTTACTGTACCCTTGGACCTTCTTATTGACGATGAAACACAGAAATTGAATCCGAATTTAATACAAAAGGCACAATGCCGACTTAAGAACAAGAGGACTGATACTCTAATTTTCTATGATATGAACCTCTCCTGTGATTCCAGTTTTACATTCCGATGCTTCACTTCAGGATTACCGTATACCTTGGACCTTCTTATTGACGATGGAACACAGAAATTGAATCGGAATTAAATTCAAAAGGCACAATGCCGACTTAAGTACAAGAGGACTGACAATCTAACTTTCTATAACTGAAACTCTCCTGTGAATCCAGTTTTTGAATCCGATGCTTCCCTTCAGGTTTACTGTATCCCTTCGACCTTCTTATTGACGATGAAACACAGAAATTGCATTCGAATTTAATACAAAAGGCACAATGCCGACTTAAGTACAAGAGTACTGACACTCTAACTTTCTGTGATTGGAACCTCTCCTGTGAGTCCAGTTTTAGATTCCGATACTTCACTTCAGGTGTACTGTATCCCTTGGACCTTCTTATTGACGATGAAACGCAGAAATTGCATCCGAATTTAATACAAAAGGCACAATGCCGACTTATTTACAAGAGGACTGACACTCTATCTTTCTATGATTTGAACCTCTCCTGTGAGTCCAGTTTTAGATTCCGATGCTTCACTTCAGGTTTACTGTATACCTTGGACCTTCCTAAGGACGATGAAACACAGAAATTGCGTCGGAATTAAATTGAAAAGGCACAATGCCGTCTTATGTACAAGGGGACTGACACTCTCTATGATTTGAACCTCTCATCTGAGTCCAGTTTTAGATTCCGATGCTTCTCTTCAGGTTTACTGTGTACCTTGGACCTTCTTATTGACGATGAAACACAAAAATTGCATCCGAATTAATTTCAAAAGGTACAATGCCGAGTTAAGTATAAGAGTACTGACACTCTATCTATGTTTTGAACCTCTCCTGTGAGTCCAGTTTTAGATTCCGATGCTTCACCTCCGGTTTACTGTATCCCTTGGACCTTCTTATTGACGATGAAACACAGAAATTGCATCGGAATTTAATACAAAAGTCACAATGCCGACTTAAGTACAAGGGGACTGACACTCTAACTTTCTATGATATGAACCTCTCCTGTGAGGCCAGTTTTAGATTCCGATCTTTCACTTCTGGTTTACTGTATACCTTGGACCTTCATTTTGACGATGGAACACAGAAATTGAATCAGAATTAAATTCAAAAGGCACAATGCCGACTTAAGTACAAGAGGACTGACACTCTAACTTTCTATAACTGAACCACTCCTGTGAGTCCAGTTTTGGATTCCGATGCTTCACTTCAGGTTTACTGTATCCCTTGGACATTCTTATTGACGATGAAACACAGAAATTGCATCCGAATTTAATACAAAAGGCAAATTGCCGACTTATGTGCTAGAGTACTGACACTCCAACTTTCTATTATTTGAACCTCTCCTGTGAGTCCAGTTTTAGATTCCGATGCTTCACTTCAGGTTTACTGTATACCTTGCACCTTCTTATTGACGATGAAACACAGACATTGCATCGGAATTTAATACCAAAGGCACAATGACGACTTAAGTACAAGAGAACTGACACTCTAACTTTCTATGATTTGAACCGCTCCTGTGAGTCCAGTTTTAGATTCCGATGCTTCACTTCAAGATTACTGTATACCTTGCACCTTCTTATTGACGATGAAACACTGAAATTGCATCCGAATGTAATACAAAATGCACAATGCCGACTTAAGTACAAAAGGACTGATAATCTCTCTTTCTATGATTTGAACCTCTCCTGTGAGTCCAGTTTTAGATTCCGTTGCTTCACTTTAGGTTTACTGTAATACTTGCACCTTCTTATTGACGATGAAACACAGAAATTGCATCCGAATTTAATACAAATGGCACAATGCCGACGGAAGTACAAGAGGACTGACACTCTAAATTTCTATGATCTGAACCTCTGCTGTGAATCCAGTTTTAGATTCCGATGCTTCACTTCAGGTGTACTGTATACCTTGGACATTCTTATTGACGATGAAACACAGATATTGCATCCGAACTTAATCCAAAAGGCACAATGCCGACTTAAGTACAAGTGGACTGACAGTCCAAATTCTTTGTTTTCAACCTCTCCTGTGAGTCCAGTTTCAGATTCCGATGCTTAACTTCAGGTTACCGTATACCTTGCACCTTCTCATTGACGATGAAACACCAAAATTGCATCCGAATTTAATACAAAAGGAACATTGCCGACCCAAGTACAAGAGTACTGACACTCAAACTTTCTATGATTTGAACCTCTCCTGTGAGTCCAGATTTAGATTCCGATGCTTCACTTCTGGTTTACTGTACCCCTGGACCTTTTTATTGACGATGAAACACAGATATTGCATCCGAATTTAATACAAAAGGCACAATGCCGACTTATTTACAAGAGGACTGGCCCTCTATCTTTCTATGATTTGAACCTCTCCTGTGAGTCCAGTTTTAGATTCCGATACTTCTCTTCAGGTGTACTGTATCCCTTGGACCTTCTTATTGACGATGAAACGCAGAAATTGCATCCGAATTTAATACAAAAGGCACAATGCCGACTTATTTACAAGAGGACTGGCCCTCTATCTTTCTATGATTTGAACCTCTCCTGTGAGTCCAGTTTTAGATTCCGATGCTTCACTTCAGGTTTACTTTATACCTTGGACCTTCTAATGGACGATGAAACACAGAAATTGCGTCGGAATTAAATTCAAAAGGCACAATGCCGTCATATGTACAAGGGGACTGACACTCTCTATGATTTGAACCTCTCATGTGAGTCCAGTCTTAGATTCCGATGCTTCTCTTCAGGTTTACTGTGTACCTTGGACATTCTTATTGACGATGAAACACAGAAATTGCATCCGAATTTAATACAAAAGGAACAATGCCGACCCATGTACAAGAGTACTGACACTCGAACTTTAAATGATTTGAACCTCTCCTGTGAGTCCAGATTTAGATTCCGATGCTTCACTTCAGGTTTACTGTACCCTTGGACCTTCTTATTGACGATGAAACACAGAAATTGAATCCGAATTTAATACAAAAGGCACAATGCCGACTTAAGAACAAGAGGACTGATACTCTAACTTTCTATGATATGAACCTCTCCTGTGATTCCAGTTTTACATTCCGATGCTTCACTTCAGGATTACCGTATACCTTGGACCTTCTTATTGACGATGGAACACAGAAATTGAATCGGAATTAAATTCAAAAGGCACAATGCCGACTTAAGTACAAGAGGACTGACAATCTAACTTTCTATAACTGAAACTCTCCTGTGAGTCCAGTTTTTGAATCCGATGCTTCCCTTCAGGTTTACTGTATCCCTTCGACCTTCTTATTGACGATGAAACACAGATATTGCATCCGAATTTAATACAAAAGGCACAATGCCGACTTAAGTACAAGAGTACTGACACTCTAACTTTCTGTGCTTAGAACGTCTCCTGTGAGTCCAGTTTTAGATTCCGATACTTCACTTCAGGTGTACTGTATCCCTTGGACCTTCTTATTGACGATGAAACGCAGAAATTGCATCCGAATTTAATACAAAAGGCACAATGCCGACTTATTTACAAGAGGACTGACACTCTATCTTTCTATGATTTGAACCTCTCCTGTGAGTCCAGTTTTAGATTCCGATGCTTCACTTCAGGTTTACTGTATACCTTGGACCTTCCTATGGACGATGAAACACAGAAATTGCGTCGGAATTAAATTCAAAAGGCACAATGCCGTCTTATGTACAAGGGGACTGACACTCTCTATGATTTGAACCTCTCATCTGAGTCCAGTTTTAGATTCCGATGCTTCTCTTCAGGTTTACTGTGTACCTTGGACCTTCTTATTGACGATGAAACACAAAAATTGCATCCGAGTTAATTTCAAAAGGTACAATGCCGAGTTAAGTATAAGAGTACTGACACTCTATCTATGATTTGAACCTCTCCTGTGAGTCCAGTTTTAGATTCCGATGCTTCACCTCCGGTTTACTGTATCCCTTGGACCTTCTTATTGACGATGAAACACAGAAATTGCATCGGAATTTAATACAAAAGTCACAATGCCGATTTAAGTACAAGAGGACTGACACTCTAACTTTCTATGATATGAACCTCTCCTGTGAGTCCAGTTTTAGATTCCGATCTTTCACTTCTGGTTTACTGTATACCTTGGACCTTCATTTTGACGATGGAACACAGAAATTGAATCAGAATTAAATTCAAAAGGCACAATGCCGACTTAAGTACAAGAGGACTGACACTCTAACTTTCTATAACTGAACCACTCCTGTGAGTCCAGTTTTGGATTCCGATGCTTCACTTCAGGTTTACTGTATCCCTTGGACATTCTTATTGACGATGAAACACAGAAATTGCATCGGAATTTAATACAAAAGGCAAATTGCCGACTTATGTGTTAGAGTACTGACACTCCAACTTTCTATTATTTGAACCTCTCCTGTGAGTCCAGTTTTAGATTCCGATGCTTCACTTCAGGTTTACTGTATACCTTGCACCTTCTTATTGACGATGAAACACAGACATTGCATCGGAATTTAATACCAAAGGCACAATGACGACTTAAGTACAAGAGAACTGACATTCTAACTTTCTATGATTTGAACCGCTCCTGTGAGTCCAGTTTTAGATTCCGATGCTTCACTTCAAGATTACTGTATACCTTGCACCTTCTTATTGACGATGAAACACTGAAATTGCATCCGAATGTAATACAAAATGCACAATGCCGACTTAAGTACAAAAGGACTGACAACCTCTCTTTCTATGATTTGAACCTCTCCTGTGAGTCCAGTTTTAGATTCCGTTGCTTCACTTCAGGGTTACTGTATACCTTGCACCTCCTTATTGACGATGAAACACAGAAATTGCATCCGATTTTAATACAAATGGCACAATGCCGACGGAAGTACAAGAGGACTGACACTCTAAATTTCTATGATCTGAACCTCTCCTGTGAGTCCAGTTTTAGATTCCGATGCTTCACTTCAGGTGTACTGTATACCTTGGACATTCTTATTGACGATGAAACACAGATATTGCATCCGAACTTAATCCAAAAGGCACAATGCCGACTTATGTACAAGAGGACTGACAGTCCAAATTCTAAGTTTTGAACCTCTCCTGTGAGTCCAGTTTCAGATTCCGATGCTTCACTTCAGGTTACCGTATACCTTGCACCTTCTTATTGACGATGAAACACCAAAATTGCATCCGAATTTAATACAAAAGGAACATTGCCGACCCAAGTGCAAGAGTACTGACACTCAAACTTTCTATGATTTGAACCTCTCCTGTGAGTCCAGATTTAGATTCCGATGCTTCACTTCAGGTTTACTGTACCCCTGGACCTTTTTATTGACGATGAAACACAGATATTGCATCCGAATTTAATACAAAAGGCACAATGCCGACTTAAGTACAAGAGGATTGATACTCTAACTTTCTATGATATGAACCTCTCCTGTGAGGCCAGTTATAGATTCCGATGCTTCACTTCAGGATTACCGTATACCTTGGACCTTCTTATTGACGATGGAACACAGAAATTGAATCGGAATTAAATTCAAAAGGCACAATGCCGACTTAAGTACAAGAGGACTGACAATCTAACTTTCTATAACTGAACCTCTCCTGTGAGTCCAGTTTTGGAATCCGATGCTTCCCTTCAGGTTTACTGTATCCCTTGGACCTTCTTATTGACGATGAAACACAGAAATTGCATCCGAATTTAATACAAAAGGCACAATTCCGACTTAAGTACAAGAGTACTGACACTCTAACTTTCTAAGATTAGAACCTCTCCTGTGAGTCCAGTTTTAGATTCCGATACTTCTCTTCAGGTGTACTGTATCCCTTGGACCTTCTTATTGACGATGAAACGCAGAAATTGCATCCGAATTTAATACAAAAGGCACAATGCCGACTTATTTACAAGAGGACTGGCCCTCTATCTTTCTATGATTTGAACCTCTCCTGTGAGTCCAGTTTTAGATTCCGATGCTTCACTTCAGGTTTACTTTATACCTTGGCCCTTCTAATGGACGATGAAACACAGAAATTGCGTCGGAATTAAATTCAAAAGGCACAATGCCGTCTTATGTACAAGGGGACTGACACTCTCTATGATTTGAACCTCTCATGTGAGTCCAGTCTTAGATTCCGATGCTTCTCTTCAGGTTTACTGTGTACCTTGGACATTCTTATTGACGATGAAACACAAAAATTGCATCCGAATTAAATTCAGAAGGCACAATGCCGAGATAAGTATAAGAGTACTGACACTCTATCTGTGATTTGAACATCTCCTGTGAGTCCAGTTTTAGATTCCGATGCTTCACCTCCGGTTTACTGTATCCCTTGGACCTTCTTATTGACGATGAAACACAGAAATTGCATCCGAATTTAGTACAAAAGTCACAATGCCGACTTAAGTACAAGAGGACTGACACTCTAACTTTCTATGATTTGAACCTCGCCTGTGTGTCCAGTTTTAGATTCCGATGCTTCACTTCAGGTTTACTGTATACCTCGGACCTTCTTTTTGACGATGAAACACAGAAATTGCATCCGAATTTAATACAAAATGCACAATGCCGACTTAAGTACAAGATGACTGACAGTCTCGCTTTCTTTGTTTTGAACCTGTCCTGTGAGTCCAGTTTTAGATTCCGATTCTTCACTTCGGGTTTACTGTATACCTTGGACCTTCTTATTGACGATTGAACACAGAAATTGCATCAGAATTTAATACAAATGGCACAATGCCAACGTAAGTACAAGAGGACTGACACTCTAACTTTTTATGAATTTAATCTCTCCTGTGAGTCCAGTTTTAGATTCCGATGCTTCACTTCAGGTATACTGTATACCTTTGACCTCCTAATTGACGATGAAACACTGAAGTTGCATCGGATTTTTAGTACAAATGCACAATGCCGACTTAAGTACAAGAGAACTGACACTCTCACTTCCTATGATTTGAACCTCTGCTGTGAGTCCAGTTTTAGATTCCGATGCTTCTCTTCAGGTTTACAGTGTACCTTGGACATTCTTATTGACGATGAAACACAAAAATTGCATCCGAATTAAATTCAAAAGGCACAATGCCGAGTTAAGTTCTAGAGTACTGACACTCTATCTATGATTTGAACATCTCCTGTGGGCCCAGTTTTAGATTCCGATGCTTCACTTCAGGATTACCGTACACCTTGGACCTTCTTATTGACGATGGAACACAGAAATTGAATCGGAATTAAATTCAAAAGGCACAATGCCGTCTTATGTACAAGGGGACTGACACTCTCTATGATTTGAACCTCTCATGTGAGTCCAGTCTTAGATTCCGATGCTTCTCTTCAGGTTTACTGTGTACCTTGGACATTCTTATTGACGATGAAACACAGAAATTGCATCCGAATTTAGTACAAAAGTCACAATGCCGACTTAAGTACAAGAGGACTGACACTCTAACTTTCTATGATTTGAACCTCTCCTGTGTGTCCAGTTTTAGATTCCGATGCTTCACTTCAGGTTTGCTGTATACCTCGGACCTTCTTTTTGACGATGAAACACAGAAATTGCATCCGAATTTTATACAAAATGCACAATGCCGACTTAAGTACAGGATGACTGACAGTCTCACTTTCTTTGTTTTGAACCTGTCCTGTGAGTCCAGTTTTAGATTCCGATTCTTCACTTCGGGTTTACTGTATACCTTGGACCTTCTTATTGACGATTGAACACAGAAATTGCATCAGAAATTAATACAAATGGCACAATGCCGACGTAAGTACAAGAGGACTGACACTCTAACTTTTTATGATTTGAATCTCTCCTGTGAGTCCAGTTTTAGATTCCGATGCTTCACTTCATGTATACTGTATACCTTGGACCTCCTAATTGACGATGAAACACTGAAGTTGCATCGGATTTTTAGTACAAATGCACAATGCCGACTTAAGTACAAGAGAACTGACACTCTCACATCCTATGATTTGAACCTCTGCTGTGAGTCCAGTTTTAGATTCCGATGCTTCACTTCAATATTACTGTATACCTTGCACCTTCTTGTTGACGATGAAACACAGAAATTGCATCCGAGTTTAATACAAAAGGCACAATGCCGACTTAAGTAAAAGAGGACTGACACTCTAACTTTCTATGATTTGAACCTCTCCTGTGTGTCCAGTTTCAGATTCCGATGCTTCACTTCAGGTTTACTGTGTACCTTGCACCTTCTTATTGACGATGAAACACAGAAATTGCATCCGAATTTATTACAAAAGGCACAATGACGACCTAAGTACAAGAGTACAGACACTCAAACTTTCTATGATTTGAACCTCTCCTGTGAGTCCAGATTTAGATTCCGATGCTTCACTTCAGGATTACTGTACCCTTGGAACTTCTTATTGTCGATGAAACACAGATATTCCATCCGAATTTAATACAAAAGGCACAATGCCGACTTAAGTACAAGAGGACTAACAGTCTAACTTTCTATGATATGAACCTCTCCTGTGAGTCCAGTTTTAGATTCCGATGCTTCACTTCAGGTTTACTGTATACCTTGGACCATCATATTGACGATGGAACACAGAAATTGATTCGGAATTAAATTCAAAAGGCACAATGCCGACTTAAGTACAAGAGGACTGACACTCTAACTTTCTATAACTGAACCACTCCTGTGAGTCCAGTTTTGGATTCCGATGCTTCACTTCAGGTTTACTGTATCTCTTGGACATTCTTATTGACGATGAAACACAGAAATTGCATCCGAATTTAATACAAAAGGCACAATGCCGACATATGTACAAGAGTACTGACACTCTAACTTTCTTTGATTTGAACCTCTCCTGTGAGTCCAGTTTTAGATTCCGATACTTCACTTCAGGTGTACTGTACCCTTGGACCTTCTTATTGACGATGAAACGCAGATATTGCATCCGAATTTAATACAAAAGGCACAATGAGGACTTATTTACATGAGGACTGACACTCTTACTTTCTATGATTTGAACCTCTCCTGTGAGTCCACTTTTAGATTCCGATGCCTCACTTCAGGTTTACCGTATACTTTGCTCCTTCTTATTGACGATGAAACACCTAAATTGCATCCAAATTTTATACAAAAGGCACAATGCGCGACTTAAGTACAAGAGTACTGACACTCTAACTTTCTATGATAAGAACCTCTCCTGTGAGTCCAGTTTTAGATTCCGATGCTTCACTTCAGGTTTACTTTATACCTTGGACTTTCTAATGGACGATGAAGCACAGAAATTGCGTCGGAATTAAATTCAAAAGGCACAATGCCGTCTTATGTACAAGGGGACTGACACTCTCTATGATTTGAACCTCTCATGTGAGTCCAGTTTTAGATTCCGATGCTTCACCTCCGGTTTACTGTATCCCTTGGACCTTCTTATTGACGATGAAACACAGAAATTGCATCGGAATTTAATACAAAAGTCACAATGCCGACTTAAGTACAAGAGGACTGACACTCTAACATTCTATGATTTGAACCACTCCTTTGTGTCCAGTTTTAGATTCCGATGCTTCACTTCAAGTTTACTGTATACCTCGGACCTTCTTTTTGACGATGAAACACAGAAATTGCATCCGAATTTAATACAAAATGCACAATGCCGACTTAAGTACAAGACGACTGACAGTCTCACTTTCTTTGTTTTGAACCTCTCCTGTGAGTCCAGTTCTAGATTCCGTTTCTTTACTTCAGGTTTACTGTATACCTTGGACCTTCTTATTGACGATTGAACACAGAAATTGCATCCGAATTTAATACAAAAGGCACAATGCCGACCTAAGTACAAGAGTACTGACACTCAAACTTTCTATGATTTGAACCTCTCCTGTGAGTCCAGATTTAGATTCCGATGCTTCACTTCAGGATTACTGTACCCTTGGAACTTCTTATTGACGATGAAACACAGATATTCCATACGAATATAATACAAAAGGCACAATGCCGACTTAAGTACAAGAGGACTGACACTGTAACTTTCTATGATATGAACCTCTCCTGTGAGTCCAGTTTTAGTTTCCGATGCTTCACTTCAGGTTTACCGTATACCTTGGACCATCATATTGGCGATGGAACACAGAAATTGAATCGGAATTAAATTCAAAAGGCACAATGCCGACTTAAGTACAAGAGGACTGACACTCTAACTTTCTATAACTGAACCACTCCTGTGAGTCCAGTTTTGGATTCCGATGCTTCACTTCAGGTTTACTGTATCCCTTGGACATTCTTATTGACGATGAAACACAGAAATTGCATCCGAATTTAATACAAAAGGCACAATGCCGACTTATGTACAAGAGTACTGACACTCTAACTTTCTATGATTTGAACCTCTCCTGTGAGTCCACTTTTAGATTCCGATGCTTCACTTCAGGTTTACTGTATACCTTGGACCTTCTTATGGACCATGAAACACAGAAATTGCGTCGGAATTAAATTCAAAAGGCACAATGCCGACTTAAGTACAAGAGGACTGACACTCTAAGTTTCAATAATTGAACCTCTCCTGTGAGTCCAGTTTTGGATTCCGATGCATCACTTCAGGTTTACTATATCCCTTGGACCTTCTTATTGCCGATGAAACACATTAATTGCATCCGAATTTAATACAAAAGGCACAATGCCGACTTAAGTACAAGAATTCTGACACTCTAACTTTCTATGATTTGAATCTCTCCTGTGAGTCCAGTTTTAGATTCCGATACTTCACTTCAGGTGTACTGTATCCCTCGGACCTTCTTATTGACGATGAAATGCAGAAATTGCATCCGAAATTAATACACAAGGCACAATGCCGACTTAATTACAAAAGGACTGACACTATAACTTTCTAAGATTTGAACCTCTCCTGTGAGTCCAGTTTTCGATTCCGATGTTTCACTTCAGGTTTACTGTATCTTTTGGACCTTCTTATTGACGAAGAAACACAGAGTTTGCATCCGAATTTAATACAAGAGGCACAATGCCGACGTAAGTGCAAGAGGAATGAAACTGTAACTTTCTATGATTTGAACCTCCCCTTTGAGTCCAGTTTTAGATTCGATGCTTCACTTCAGCTTTACTGTATACCTTGCACCTTCTTATTGACGATGAAACACAGAGTTTGCATCCGAATTTAATACAAAAGGCACAATGCCGACTTAAGTGCAAGAGGAATGAAACTCTAACTTTCTATGATTTGAACCTCTCCTGTGAGTCCAGTTTTGGATTCCGATGCTTTACTTCAGGTTTACTGTATACCTTGCACCTTCTTATTGACGATGACACACAGAAATTGCATCCGATTGTAATACAAATGGCACAATGCCGACTTAAGTAAAAGAGGACTGACACTATAACTTTCTATGATTTGAACCTCTCCTGTGAGTCCAGTTTTAGATTCCGGTGCTTCACTTTCGGTATACTGTATACCTTGGACCTTCATATTGACGATGAAACACAAATATTGCATCCGAATTTAATACAAAGGCACGATGCCGACTTAAGTACAAGAGGACTGACTGTCTCACTTTCTTTGATTTGAACCTGTCCTGTGAGTCCAGTTTTAGATTCCGATGCTTCACTTCAGGTTTACTGTATACCTTGCACCTTCTTATTGACGATGAAACACCTAAATTGCTTCCGAATTTAATACAAAGGGCACAATGCCGACCTAAGTACAAGAGCACTGACACTCAAACTTTCTATGATTTCAACCTCTCCTGTGAGTCCAGATTTAGTTTCCGATGCTTCACTTTAGGTTTACTGTACCCTTGGACCTTCTTATTGAGGATGAAACACTGAAATTGCATCCGAATTTAATACAAAAGGCACAATGCCGACTTAAGTACAAGAGGACTGACACACTAACTATCTATGATATGGACCTCTCCTGTGAGTCCAGTTTTAGATTCCGATGCTTCACTTCAGGTTTTCTGTATTCCTTGGACCTTCTGATTGACGATGGAACACAGAAATTGAATCGGAATTTAATTCAAAAGGCACAATGCCGACTTAAGTACAAGAGGACTGACACTCTGACTTTCTATAACTGATCCACTCCTGTGAGTCCAGTTTTAGATTCCGATGCTTCACTTCAAGATTACTGTATACCTTGCACCTTCTTATTGACGATGAAACACAGAAATTGCATCCGAATTTAATACAAAATGCACAATGCCGACTTAAGTTCAAGAGGACTGGCAATGTTTCTTTCTATGATTTGAACCTCTCCTGTGAGTCCAGTTTAAGATTCCGATGCTTCACTTCAGGTTTACTGTATACCTTGCACCTTCTTATTGACGATGAAACACAGAAATTGCATCAGAATTTAATACAAATGGCACAATGCCGACTTAAGTACAAGAGAACTGACACTCTCACTTTCTATGATTTGAACCTCTGCTGTGAGTCCAGTATTAGATTCCGATGCTTCACTTCAAGATTACTGTATACCTTGCACCTTCTTATTGACGAAGAAACACAGAAATTGCATCCGAATTTAATACAAAGGCACAATGTCGACTTAAGTACAAGAGGACTGACACTCTAACTTTCTATGATTTGAACCTCTCCTGTGAGTCCAGATTTAGATTCCGATGCTTCACTTCAGGTTTACTGTACCCTTGGACCTTCTTATTGAGGATGAAACACAGAAATTGCATCCGAATTCAATACAAAAGGCACAATGCCGACTTAAGTACAAGGGGACTGACACTCTAACTTTCTATGATATGAACCTCTCCTGTGAGTCCAGTTTTAGATTCCGATTCTTCACTTCAGGTTTACTGTATACCTTGGACCTTCTTATTGACGATGAAACGCAGAAATTGCATCCGATTTTAATACAAAAGGCACAATGCCGACTTAAGTTCAAGAGGACTGACAATCTTTCTTTCTATGATTTGAACCTCTCCTGTGCGTCCAGTTTAAGATTCCGATGCTTCACTTCAGGTTTACTGTATACCTTGCACCTTCTTATTGACGATGAAACACAGAAATTGCATCCGAATTGAATACAAAAGTCACAATGCCGACTTAAGTTCAAAAGGACTGATACTCTAACTTTCTATGATTTGAACCTCTCATGTGAGTCCAGTTTTAGATTCCGATGCTTCTCTTCACGTTTACTGTGTACCTTGGAGCTTTTTATTGACGATGAAACACATAAATTGCATCCGAATTAAATTCATAAGGTACAATGCCGAGTTAAAAATAAGAGGACTGACACTCTATCTATGATTTGAACCTCTTCTGTGAGTCCAGTTTTAGATTCCGATGCTTCACTTCAGGTATACTGTATACCTTGGACCTCCTTATTGATGATGAAACACAGAAATTGCACCCGAATTTAATACAAAAGGCGCAATGCCGACTTAAGTACAAGAGGACTGACGGTATCTCTTTCTTTGTTTTGAACCTCCCCTGTGAGTCCGGTTTTAGATTCCGACGCTTCTCTTCAGGTTTACTGTATACCTTGGACCTTCTTATTGACGATGGAACACAGAAATTTAATCGGAATTAAATTCAAAAGGCACAATGCCGACTTAAGTACAAGGGTACTGACACTCAAACGTTCTATGATTTGAACCTCTCCTGTGAGTCCAGTTTTAGATTCCGATACTTCACTTCAGGTGTACTGTATCCCTTGGTCCTTCTTATTGACGATGAAACACAGAAATTGCGTCGGAATTAAATTCAAAAGGCACAATGCTGACTTAAGTACAAAAGGACTGACACTCTAACTTTCTATGATTTGAACCTCTCCTTTGAGTCCAGTTTTAGATTCCGATGCTTCTCTTCACGTTTACTGTATACCTTGCACCTTCTTATTGACGATGGAACACAGAAATTGCATCCGAATTTAATACAAAAGGCACAATGCCGACTTAAGTACAAGAGGACTGACACTCTCACTTTCTATGATTTGAACCTCTCCTGTGAGTCCAGTTTTAGATTCCGATGCTTCACTTCAGGTTTACTGTATACCTTGGACCTTCTTATTGACGATGAAACACTGAAATTGCATCGGAATTTAATACAAATGCACAATGCCGACTTATGTACAAGAGAACTGACACTCTAACTTTCTATGATTTGAACCTCTCCTGTGAGTCCAGATTTCGATTCCGATGCTTCACTTCAGGTTTACTGTACCCTTGGACCTTCTTATTGAGGATGAAACACAGAAATTGCATCCGAATTCAATACAAAAGGCACAATGCCGACTTAAGTACAAGAGGACTGACACTCTAACTTTCTATGATATGAACCTCCCATGTGAGTCCAGTTTTAGATTCCGATGCTTCACTTCAGGTTTACTGTATTCCTTGGACCTTCTGATTGACGATGGAACACAGAAATTGAATCGGAATTTAATTCAAAAGGCACAATGCCGACTTAAGTACAAGAGGACTGACACTCTAACTTTCTATAACTGAACCTCTCCTGTGAGTCCAGTTTTGGATTCCGATGCTTCACTTCGGGTTTACTGTATCTCTTGGACCTTCTTATTGACGATGAAACACAGAAATTGCATCCGAATTTAATACAAATGGCACAATGCCGACGTAAGTACGAGAGGACTGACACTCTAACTTTCTATGATTTGAATCTCTCCTGTGAGTCCAGTTTTAGATTCCGATGCTTCACTTCAGGTATACTGTTTACCTTGGACCGCCTTATTGATGATGAAACACAGAAATTGCATCCGAATTTAATACAAAAGGCGCAATGCCGACTTAAGTACAAGAGGACTGACAGAATCACTTTCTTTGTTTTGAACCTCTCCTGTGAGTCCGGTGTTAGATTCCGATGCTTGTCTTCAGGTTTACTGTATACCTTGGACCTTCTTATTGACGATGGAACACAGAAATTTGATCGGAATTAAAATCAAAAGGCACAATGCCGACCTAGGTACAAGAGGACTGACACTCTAACTTTCTATAACTGAACCTCTCCTGTGAGTCCACTTTTGCATTCCGATGCTTCACTTCAGGTTTACTGTATCCCTTGGACCTTCTTATTGGCGATGAAACACAGAAATTGCATCCGAATTTAACACAAAAGGCACAATGCCGACTTAAGTACAAGAGTACTGACACTCTAACTTTCTATGATTTGAACCTCTCCTGTGAGTCCAGTTTTGCATTCCGATGCTTCTCTTCAGGTTTACTGTGTAGCTTGGACCTTCTTATTGACGATGAAACACAGAAATTGCTCCGAATTAAATTCAAAAGGTACAATGCCGAGTTAAGTATAAGAGGACTGACACTCTATCTATGATTTGAACCTCTTCTGTGAGTCCAGTTTTAGATTCCGATGATTCACTTCCGGTTTACTGTATCCCTTTAACCTTCTTATTGACGATGAAACACAGAAATTGCATCCGAATTGAATACAAAAGTCACAATGCCGACTTAAGTACAAGAGGACTGACACTCTAACTTTCTATGATTTGAACCTCTCCTGTGAGTCCAGTTTTAGATTCCGAACCTTCACTTCAGGTTTACTGTATACCTTGGACCTTCTTATCGACGATGGAACACAGAAACTGAATCGGAATTAGATTCAAAAGGCACAATGCCGACTTATGTACAAGAGGACTGACACTCTAAGTTTCTATAATTGAACCTCTTCTGTGAGTCCAGTTTTGGATTCCGATGCTTCACTTAAGGTTTACTATATCCCTTGGACCCACTGATTGACGATGAAACACAGAAATTGCATCCGAATTTAATACAAAAGGCACAATGCCGACTTAAGTACAAGAGTACTGACACTCTAACTTTCTATGATTTGAACCTCTCCTGTGAGTCCAGTTTTAGATTCCGATACTTCACTTCAGGTGTACTGTATCCCTTGGACCTTCTTATTGACGATGAAACGCAGAAATTGCATCCGATTGTAATACAAAAGGCACAATGCCGACTTAATTACAAAAGGACTGACAATCTAACTTTCTATGTTTTCAAAGTCTCCTGTGAGTCCAGTTTTAGATTCCGATGTTTCACTTCAGGTTTACTGTATCCCTCGGACCTTCATATTGACGATGAAACACAGAGTTTGCATCCGAATTTAATCCAAAAAGCACAATGCCGACTTAAGTACAAGAGGACTGACACTTTAACTTTCTATGATTTGAACCTCTCCTTTGAGTCCAGTTTTAGATTCCGATGCTTCTCTTCAGGTTTACTGTATACCTTGCACCTTCTTATTGGCGATGGAACACAGAAATTGCATCCGAATTTAATACAAAAGGCACAATGCCGACTTAAGTACAAGAGGACTGTCACTCTCACTTTCTGTGATTTGAACCTCTCCTGTGGGTCCAGTTTTAGATTCCGATGCTTCACTTCAGGTTTACTGTATACCTTGGACCTTCTTATTGACGATGAAACACTGAAATTGCATCGGAATTTAATACAAATGCACAATGCCGAATTAAGTACAAGAGAACTGACACTCTCACTTTCTATGATTTGAACCTCTGCAGTGAGTCCAGTATTAGATTCCGATGCTTCACTTCAAGATTACTGTATACCTTGCACCTTCTTATTGACGAAGAAACACAGAAATTGCATCCGAATTTAATACAAAGGCACAATGTCAACTTAAGTACAAGACGACTGACACTCTAGCTTTCTATGATTTGAACCTCTCCTCTGATTCCAGTTGTAGATTCCGATGCTTCACTTCAGGTTTACTGTATACCTTGCACCATTTTATTGACGATGAAACACAGAAATTGCATCCAAATTTAATACAAATGGCACAATGCCGACTTAAGTACAAGAGGACTGACACTTTAACTTTCTATGATTTGAACCTCTCCTGTGAGTCCAGTTTTAGATTCTGATGCCTCACTTCAGGTATACTGAATACCTTGGACCTTCTTATTGACAATGAAACACAGAAATTGCTTCCGAATTTAATACAAAAGGCACAATGCCGAATTAAGTACAAGAGGACTGACAGACTCACTTTCTTTGTTTTGAACCTCTCCTGTGAGTCCAGTTTTAGATTTAGATTCTTCACTTCAGGTTTACTGTATACCCTGGACCTTCTTATTGACGATTGAACACAGAAATTGCATCAGAATTTAATACAAATTGCACAATGCCGACGTAAGTACAAGAGGACTGACACTCTAACTTTCTATGATTTGAATCTCTCCAGTGAGTCCAGTTTTAGTTTCCGATGCTTCACTTCAGGTATACTGCATACCTTGGACCTCCTAATTGACGATGAAACACTGAAGTTGCATCGGATTTTTAGTACAAATGCACAATGCCGACTTAAGTACAAGAGAACTGACACTCTCACTTCCTATGATTTGAACCTCTGCTGTAAGTCCAGTTTCAGATTCCGATGCTTCAATTCAAGATTACTGTATACCTTGCACCTTCTTGTTGACGATGAAACACAGAAATTGCATCCGAATTTAATACAAATGGCACAATGCCGACTTAAGTAAAAGCGTACTGACACTCTAACTTTCTATGATTTGAACCTCTCCTGTGTGTCCAGTTTTACATTCCGATGCTTCACTTCAGGTTTACTGTATACCTTGCACCTTCTTAATGACGATGAAACACAGAAATTGCATCCGAATTTAATACAAAAGGCACAATGCCGACCTAAGTACAAGAGTACTGACACTCAAACTTTCTATGATTTGAACCTCTCCTGTGAGTCAAGATTTAGATTCCGATGCTTCACTTCAGGATTACTGTACCCTTGGAACTTCTTATTGACGATGAAAAACAGAAATTCCATCCGAATTTAATACAAAAGGCACAATGCAGACTTAAGTACAAGAGGACTGACACTCTAACTTTCTGTGATATGAACCTCTCCTGTGAGTCCAGTTTTAGATTCCGATGCTTCACATCAGGTTTACTGTATACCTTGGACCATCATATTGACGACGGAACACAGAAATTGAATCGGAATTAAATTCAAAAGGAACAATGCCGACTTAAGTACAAGAGGAATGACACTCTAACTTTCTATAACTGAACCACTCCTGTGAGTCCAGTTTTGGATTCCGATGCTTCACTTCAGGTTTACTGTATCCCTTGGACATTCTTATTGACGATGAAACACAGAAATTGCATCCGAATTTAATACAAAAGGCACAATGCCGACTTATGTACAAGAGTACTGACACTCTAACTTTCTATGATTTGAACCTCTCCTGTGAGTCCAGTTTTAGATTCCGATACTTCACTTCAGGTGTACTGTACCCTTGGACCTTCTTATTGACGATGAAATGCAGATATTGCATCCGAATTTAATACAAAAGGCACAATGAGGATTTATGTACAAGAGGACTGACACTCTTATGTTCTATGATTTGAACCCTTCCTGTGAGTCCACTTTTAGATTCCGATGCTTCACTTCAGGTTTACTGTATTCCTTGGACCTTCCTATGGTCGATGAAACACAGAAATTGCGTCGGAATTAAATTCAAAAGGCACAATGCCGAATTAAGTACAAGAGGACTGACACTCTAACTTTCTATGATTAGAACCTGTCATGTGAGTCCAGTTTTAGATTCCGATGCTTCTCTTCAGGTTTACTGTGTACCTTGGACCTTCTTATTGACGATGAAACACAGAAATTGCATCCGAATTTAATACAAAAGCCACGATGCCGACCTAAGTAAAAGAGGACTGACACTCTAACTTTCTATGATTTGAACCTCTCCTGTGAGTCCAGCTTTAGATTCCGAAGCTTCACTTCAGGTTTAATGTATACCTCGGACCTTCTTATTGACGATGAAACACAGAAATTGCATCCGAATTTAATACAAAAGGCACAATGCCGACTTAAGTAAAAGAGGACTGACAGTCCACTTTCTATGTCTTGAACCTGTCCTGTGAGTCCAGTTTATGATTCCGATGCTTCACTTCAGGTTTACTGTATACTCGGACCTTCTTTTTGCGGATGCAACACAGAAATTTGCAACCGAATTTAATACAAATGGCACAATGCCGACTTAAGTACAGGAGGGCTGACACTCTAACTTTCTATGGTTTAAAACTCTCCTGTGAGTCCGGTTTTAGATTCCGATGCTTCACTTCAGGTTTACTGTATAACTTGGACCTTCCTATTGACGATGAAACACAGAAATTGCATCCGAATTTAATACAAAAGCACAATGCCGACTTAAGCACAAGAGGACTGTCACTCCAAATTCCTATGATTTGAAACTCTCCCGTAAGTCCAGTTTTAGATTCCGATGCTTCACTTTAGGTTTACTGTATCCCTAGCACCGTCTTATTGACGATGAAACACAGAAAATGCATCCGAATTTAATACAAAAGGCACAATGCCGACTTAAGTACAAGACGACTGACACTCTCACTTTCTATGGTTTGAACCTCTCCTATGAGTCCAGTTTTAGATTCCGATACTTCACTTCAGGTTTACTGTACACCTTGCACCTTCTTATTGACGATGAAACACAGAAATTGCATCGGAATTTAATACAAAAGGCACAATGTTGACTTAGGTACAAGTGAACTGACATTCTAACTTTCTATGATTTGAACCGCTCCTGTGAGTCCAGTTTTAGATTCCGATGCTTCACTTCAAGATTACTGTATACCTTGCACCTTCTTATTGACGATGAAACACAGAAATTGCATCCGAATTTAATACAAAATGCACAATGCTGACTTAAGTTCAAGAGGACTGATACTCTAACTTTCTATGATTTGAACCTCTCCTGTGAGTCCAGTTTAAGATTCCGATGCTTCACTTCAGGTTTACTGTATACCTTGCACCTTCTTATTGACGATGAAACACAGAAATTGCATCAGAATTTAATACAAATGGCACAATGCCGACGTAAGTACGAGAGGACTGACACTCTAACTTTCTATGATTTGAATCTCTCCTGCGAGTCCAGTTTTAGATTCCGATGCTTCACTTCAGGTTTACTGTATATCTTGAACCTTCTTATTGACGATGAAACACTGAAATTGCATCGGAATTTAATACAAATGCACAATGCCGACTTAAGGACAAGAGAACTGACACTCTGACTTTCTATGATTTGAACCTCTGCTGTGAGTCCAGTATTAGATTCCGATGCTTCACTTCAAGATTACTGTATACCTTGCACCTTCTTATTGACGAAGAAACACAGAAATTGCATCCGAATTTAATACAAAGGCACAATGTCGACTTATGTACAAGAGGACTGACACTCCAACTTTCTATGATTTGAACCTCTCCTGTGATTCCAGTTTTAGATTCCGATGCTTCGCTTCAGGTTTACTGTATAATTTGCACTTTTTTATTGACGATGAAACACAGAAATTTCATCCAAATTTAATACAAATGGCACAATGCCGACTTAAGTACAAGAGGACTGACACTTTAACTTTCTATGATTTGAACCTCTCCTGTGAGTCTAGTTTTAGATTCCGATGCCTCACTTCAGGTATACTGTATACCTTGGACCTCCTTATTGATGATGAAACACAGAAATTGCATCCGAATCTAATACAAAAGGCGCAATGCCAACTTAAGTACAAGAGGACTGACAGTATCACTTTCTTTGTTTTGAACCCCTCCTGTGAGTCCGGTTTTAGATTCCGATGCTTGTCTTCAGGTTTACTGTATACCTTGGACCTTCTTATTGACGATGGAACACAGAAATTTAATCGGAATTAAATTCAAAAGGCACAATGCCGACCTAAGTACAAGAGGACTGACACTATAACTTTCTATAACTGAACCTCTCCTGTGAGACCAGTTTTGCATTCCGATGCTTCACTTCAGGTTTACTGTATCCTTGGACCTTCTTATTGGCGATGAAACAAAGAAATTGCATCCGAATTTAACACAAAAGGCACAATGCCGACTTAAGTACAAGGGTACTGACACACTAACTTTCTCTGATTTGAACCTCTCCTGTGAGTCCAGTTTTAGATTCCGATACTTCAGTTCAGGTGTACTGTATCCCTTGGTCCTTCTTATTGACGATGTAACACAGAAATCGCGTCGGAATTAAATTCAAAAGGCACAATGCCGACTTAAGTACAAAAGGACTGACAGTCTAACTTTCTATGATTTGAACCTCTCATGTGAGTCCAGTTTTAGATTCCGATGCTTCTCTTCAGGTTTACTGTTTACCTTGGACCTTCTTATTGACGATGAAACACAGAAATTGCATCCGAATTAAATTCAAAAGGTACAATGCCGAGTTAAGTATAAGAGGACTGACACTCTATCTATGATTTGAACCTCTGCTGTGAGTCCAGTTTTAGATTCCGATGGTTCACTTCCGGTTTACTGTATCCCTTGAACCTTCTTATTTACGATAAAACACAGAAATTGCATCCGAGTTGAATACAAAAGTCACAATGCCGACTTAAGTACAAGAGGACTGACACTCTAACTTTCTATGATTTGAACCTCTCCTGTGAGTCCAGTTTTAGATTCCGATGCTTCCCTTCAGGTGTACTGTATACCTCGGACCGTCTCTTTGACGATGAAACACAGAAATTGCACCTGAATTTTAAACAAAACGCACAATGCCGACTTAAGTACAAGAGGACTGACACTCTAACTTTCTATGATTTGAACCTCTCCTGTGAGTCCAGTTTTAGATTCCGATTCTTCACTTCAGGTTTACTGTATACCTTGGACCTTCTTATTGACGATGGAACACAGAAATTGAATCGGAATTAGATTCAAAAGGCACAATGCCGACTTATGTACAAGAGGACTGACACTCTAAGTTTCTATAATTGAACCTCTCCTGTGAGTCCAGTTTTGGATTCCGATGCTTCACTTCAGGTTTACTATACCCCTTGGACCCACTTATTGACGATGAAACACAGAAATTGCATCCGAGTTGAATACAAAAGTCACAATGCCGACTTAAGTACAAGAGTACTGACACTCTAACTTTCTATGATTTGAACCTCTCCTGTGAGTCCAGTTTTAGATTCCGATACTTCACTTCAGGTGTACAGTATCCCTTGGACCTTCTTATTGACGATGAAACGTAGAAATTGCATCCGATTTTAATACAAAAGGCACAATGCCGACTTAATTACAAAAGGACTGACAATCTAACTTTCTATGTTTTCAAAGTCTCCTGTGAGTCCAGTTTTAGATTCCGATGTTTCACTTCAGGTTTACTGTATCCCTCGGACCTTCTTATTGACGATGAAACACAGAGTTTGCATCCGAGTTTAATACAAATGGCACAATGCCGACTTAAGTACAAGAGGACTGACACTTTAACTTTCTATGATTTGAAACTCTCCTGTGAGTCTAGTTTTAGATTCCGATGCCTCACTTCAGGTATACTGTATACCTTGGACCTTCTTATTGACGATGAAACACAGAAATTGCTTCCGAATTTAATACAAAAGGCACAATACCGAATTAAGTACAAGAGGACTGACAGTCTCACTTTCTTTGTTTTGAACCTCTCCTGAGAGTCCAGTTTTAGATTTAGATTCTTCACTTCAGGTTTACTGTATACCCTGGACCTTCATATTGACGATTGAACACAGAAATTGAATCAGAATTTAATACAAATGGCACAATGCCGACGTAAGTACAAGAGGACTGACACTCTAACTTTCTATGATTTGAATCTCTCCTGTGAGTCCAGTTTTAGATTCCGATGCTTCACTTCAGGTATACTGCATACCTTGGACCTCCTAATTGACGATGAATCACTGAAGTTGCATCGGATTTTTAGTACAAATGCACAATGCCGACTTAAGTACAAGAGAACTGACACTCTCACTTCCTATGATTTGAACCTCTGCTGTAAGTCCAGTTTTAGATTCCGATGCTTCACTTCAAGATTACGGTATACCTTGCACCTTCTTGTTGACGATGAAACACAGAAATTGCATCCGAATTTAATACAAAAGCACAATGCCGACTTAAGTAAAAGAGGACTGACACTCTAACTTTCTATGATTTGAACCTCTCCTGTGTGTCCAGTTTTAGATTCCGATGCTTCACTTCAGGTTTACTGTATACCTTGCACCTTCTTATTGACGATGAAACACAGAAATTGCATCCGAATATAATACAAAAGGCACAATGCCGACTTAAGTACAAGAGGACTGACACTCTAACTTTCTATGATATGAACCTCTCCTGTGAGTCCAGTTTTAGATTCCGATGCTTCACTTCAGGTTTACTGTATACCTTGGACCATCATATTGACGATGGAACACAGAAATTGAATCGGAATTAAATTCAAAAGGCACAATGCCGACTTAAGTACAAGAGGACTGACACTCTAACTTTCTATAACTGAACCACTCCTGTGAGTCCAGTTTTGGATTCCGATGCTTCACTTCAGGTTTACTGTATCCCTTGGACATTCTTATTGACGATGAAACACAGAAATTGCATCCGAATTTAATACAAAATGCACAATGCCGACTTATGTACAAGAGTACTGACACTCTAACTTTCTATGATTTGAACCTCTCCTGTGAGTCCAGTTTTAGATTCCGATACTTCACTTCAGGTGTACTGTACCCTTGGACCTTCTTATTGACGATGAAACGCAGATATTGCATCCGAATTTAATACAAAGGCACAATGTGGATTTATTTACAAGAGGACTGACACTCTTACTTTCTATGATTTGAACCCCTCCTGTGAGTCCACTTTTAGATTCCGATGCTTCACTTCAGGTTTACTGTATACCTTGGACCTTCCTATGGACGATGAAACACAGAAATTGCGCCGGAATTAAATTCAAAAGGCACAATGCCGAATTAAGTACAAGAGGACTGACACTCTAACTTTCTATGATTTGAACCTCTCATGTGAGTCCAGTTTTAGATTCCGATGCTTCTCTTCAGGTTTACTGTGTACCTTGGACCTTCTTATTGACGATGAAACACAGAAATTGCATCCGAATTTAATACAAAAGTCACGATGCCGACTTAAGTAAAAGAGGACTGACACTGTAACTTTCTATGATTTGAACCTCTCCTGTGAGTCCAGTTTTAGATTCCGATGCTTCACTTCAGGTTTACTGTATACCTTGCACCTTCTTATTGACGATGAAACACCTAAATTGCATCCGATTTAATACAAAAGGAACAATGCCGACACAAGTACAAGAGTACTGACACTCAAACTTTCTATGATTTGAACCTCTCCTGTGAGTCCAGATTTAGATTCTGATGCTTCACTTCAGGTTTACTGTACCCTTGGACCTTTTTATTGACGATGAAACACAGAAATTGCATCCGAATTTAATACAAAAGGCACAATGCCGACTTAAGAACAAGAGGACTGATACTCTAACTTTGTATGATATGAACCTCTCCTGTGATGCCAGTTTTGGATTCCGATGCTTCACTTCAGGATTACCGTATACCTTGGACCTTCTTATTGACGATGGAACACAGAAATTGAATCGGAATTAAACTCAAAAGGCACAATGCCGACTTAACTACAAGAGGACTGACAATCTAACTTTCTATAACTGAACCTCTCCTGTGAGTCCAGTTTTGGAATCCGATGCTTCCCTTCAGGTTTACTGTACCCCTTGGACCTTCTTATTGACGATGAAACACAGAAATTGCATCCGAATTTAATACAAAAGGCACAATGCCGACTTAAGTACAAGAGTACTGACACTCTAACTTTCTATGATTAGAACCTCTCCTGTGAGTCCAGTTTTAGGTGCCGATACTTCACTTCAGGTGTACTGTATCCCTTGGACCTTCTTATTGACGATGAAACGCAGAAATTGCATCCGAATTTAATACAAAAGGCACAATGGCGACTTATTTACAAGAGGACTGACACTCTACCTTTCTATGATTTTAACCTCTCCTGTGAGTCCAGTTTTAGATTCCGATGCTTCACTTCAGGTTTACTTTATACCTTGGACCTTCTAATGGACGATGAAACACAGAAATTGCGTCGGAATCAAATTCAAAAGGCACAATGCCGTCTTATGTACAAGGGGACTGACACTCTCTATGATTTGAACCTCTCATGTGAGTCCAGTTTTAGATTCCGATGCTTCTCTACAGGTTTACTGTGTACCTTGGACATTCTTATTAACGATGAAACACAAAAATTGCATCCGAATTAAATTCAAAAGGTACAATGCCGAGTTAAGTATAAGAGTACTGACACTCTATCTATGATTTGAACCTCCCCTGTGAGTCCAGTTATAGATTCCGATGCTTCACCTCCGGTTTACTGTATCCCTTGTACCTTCTTATTGACGATGAAACACAGAAATTGCATCCGAATTTAATACAAAAGTCACAATGCCGACTTAAGTACAAGAGGACTGACACTCTAACTTTCTATGATTTGAACCTCTCCTGTGTGTCCAGTTTTAGATTCCGATACATCACTGCAGGTGTACTGTACCCTTGGACCTTCTTATTGACGATGAAATGCAGAAATTGCATCCGAATTTAATTCAAAAGGCACAATGCCGACTTAATTACAAAAGGACTGACACTATAACTTTCTAAGATTTGAACCTATCCTGTGAGTCCAGTTTTAGATTCCGATTCTTCACTTCAGGTTTACTGTATACCTTGGACCTTCTTATTGACGATTGAACACAGAAATTGCATCAGAATTCAATACAAGTGGCACAATGCCGACGTAAGTACAAGAGGACTGAAACTCTAACTTTCTATGATTTGAATCTCTCCTGTGAGTCCAGTTTTAGATTCCGATGCTTCACTTCAGGTATACTGTATACCTTGGACCTCCTAATTGACGATGAAACACTGAAGTTGCATCGGATTTTTAGTACAAATGCACAATGCCGACTTAAGTACAAGAGAACTGACACTCTCACTTCCTATGATTTGAACATCTCCTGTGTGTCCAGTTTTAGATTCCGATGCTTCACTTCAGGTTTACTGTATACCTTGCACCTTCTTATTGACGATGAAACACAGAAATTGCATCCGAATTTAATACAAAAGGCACAATGCCGACCTAAGTACAAGAGTACTGACACTCAAACTTTCTAGGATTTGAACCTCTCCTGTGAGTCCAGATTTAGATTCCGATGCTTCACTTCAGGATTACTGTACCCTTGGAACTTCTTATTGACGATGAAACACAGAAATTCCATCCGAATTTAATACAAAAGGCACAATGCCGACTTAATTACATGTGGACTGACACTCTAACTTTCTATGATATGAACCTCTCCTGTGAGTCCAGCCTTGGATTCCGATGCTTCACTTCAGGTTTACTGTGTACCTTGGACCATCATATTGACGATGGAACACAGAAATTGAATCGGAATTAAATTCAAAAGGCACAATGCCAACTTAAGTACAAGAGGACTGACACACTAACTTTCTACAACTGAACCACTCCTGTGTGTCCAGTTTTGGATTCCGATGCTTCACTTCAGGTTCACTGTATCCCTTGGACATTCTTATTGACGACGAAACGCAGAAATTGCATCCGAATTCAATACAAAAGGCACAATGCCGACTTATGTAAAAGAGTACTGACACTCTAACTTTCTATGATTTGAACCTCTCCTGTGAGTCCAGTTTTAGATTCCGATACATCACTGCAGGTGTACTGTACCCTTGGACCTTCTTATTGACGATGAAATGCAGAAATTGCATCCGAATTTAATTCAAAAGGCACAATGCCGACTTAATTACAAAAGGACTGACACTATAACTTTCTAAGATTTGAACCTCTCCTGTGAGTCCAGTTTTAGATTCCGATGTTTCACTTCAGGATTACTGTATCCCTTGGACCTTCTTATTGACGAAGAAACACAGAGTTTGCATCCGAATTTAATACAAAAGGCACAATGCCGACTTAAGTACAAGAGGACTGACACTCTAACTTTCTATGATTTGAACCTTCCCTTTGAGTCCAGTTTTAGATTACGATGCTTCACTTCAGTTTTACTGTATACCTTGCACCTTCTTATTGACGATGAAACACAGAAATTGCATCCGAATTTAATACAAAAGGCACAATGCCGACTTATGTACAAGAGTACTGACACTCTAACTTTCTATGATTTGAACCTCTCCTGTATGTCCAGTTTTAGATTCCGATACATCACTGCAGGTGTACTGTACCCTTGGACCTTCTTATTGACGATGAAATGCAGAAATTGCATCCGAATTTAATTCAAAAGGTACAATGCCGACTTAATTACAAAAGGACTGACACTATAACGTTCTAAGATTTGAACCTCTCCTGTGAGTCCAGTTTTAGATTCCGATTCTTCACTTCAGGTTTACTGTATACCTTGGACCTTCTTATTGACGATTGAACACAGAAATTGCATCAGAATTTAATACAAGTGGCACAATGCCGACGTAAGTACAAGAGGACTGAAACTCTAACTTTCTATGATTTGAATCTCTCCTGTGAGTCCAGTTTTAGATTCCGATGCTTCACTTCAGGTATACTGTATACCTTGGACCTCCTAATTGACGATGAAACACTGAAGTTGCATCGGATTTTTAGTACAAATGCACAATGCCGACTTAAGTACAAGAGAACTGACACTCTCACTTCCTATGATTTGAACATCTCCTGTGTGTCCAGTTTTAGATTCCGATGCTTCACTTCAGGTTTACTGTATACCTTGCACCTTCTTATTGACGATGAAACACAGAAATTGCATCCGAATTTAATACAAAAGGCACAATGCCGACCTAAGTACAAGAGTACTGACACTCAAACTTTCTAGGATTTGAACCTCTCCTGTGAGTCCAGATTTAGATTCCGATGCTTCACTTCAGGATTACTGTACCCTTGGATCTTCTTATTGACGATGAAACACAGAAATTCCATCCGAATTTAATACAAAAGGCACAATGCCGACTTAATTACATGTGGACTGACACTCTAACTTTCTATGATATGAACCTCTCCTGTGAGTCCAGTCTTGGATTCCGATGCTTCACTTCAGGTTTACTGTGTACCTTGGACCATCATATTGACGATGGAACACAGAAAATGAATCGGAATTAAATTCAAAAGGCACAATGCCGACTTAAGTACAAGAGGACTGACACTCTAACTTTCTACAACTGAACCACTCCTGTGTGTCCAGTTTTGGATTCCGATGCTTCACTTCAGGTTCACTGTATCCCTTGGACATTCTTATTGACGACGAAACGCAGAAATTGCATCCGAATTCAATACAAAAGGCACAATGCCGACTTATGTAAAAGAGTACTGACACTCTAACTTTCTATGATTTGAACCTCTCCTGTGAGTCCAGTTTTAGATTCCGATACATCACTGCAGGTGTACTGTACCCTTGGACCTTCTTATTGACGATGAAATGCAGAAATTGCATCCGAATTTAATTCAAAAGGCACAATGCCGACTTAATTACAAAAGGACTGACACTATAACTTTCTAAGATTTGAACCTCTCCTGTGAGTCCAGTTTTAGATTCCGATGTTTCACTTCAGGAAAACTGTATCCCTTGGACCTTCTTATTGACGAAGAAACACAGAGTTTGCATCCGAATTTAATACAAAAGGCACAATGCCGACTTAAGTACAAGAGGACTGACACTCTAACTTTCTGTGATTTGAACCTTCCCTTTGAGTCCAGTTTTAGATTACGATGCTTCACTTCAGTTTTACTGTATACCTTGCACCTTCTTATTGACGATGAAACACAGAGTTTGCATCCGAATTTAATACAAAAGGCACAATGCCGACTTAAGTACAAGAGGACTGAAACTCTAACTTTCTATGATTTGAACCTCTCCTGTGAGTCCAGTTTGGATTCCGATGCTTTACTTCAGGTTTACTGTATACCTTGCACCTTCTTATTGACGATGACACACAGAAATCGCATCCTATTGTAATACAAATGGCATAATGCCGACTTAAGTACAAGAGGACTGACACTTTAACTTTCTATGTTTTGAACGTCTCCTGTGAGTCCAGTTATAGATTCCGGTGCATCACTTCCGATATACTGTATACCTTGGACCTTCATATTGACGATGAAACACCTAAATTGCTTCCGAATTTAATACAAAAGGCACAATGCCGACCTAAGTACAAGAGTACTGACACTCAAACTTTCTAGGATTTGAACCTCTCCTATGAGTCCAGATTTAGATTCCGATGCTTCACTTCAGGATTACTGTACCCTTGGAACTTCTTATTGACGATGAAAGACAGAAATTCCATCCGAATTTAATACAAAAGGCACAATGCCGACTCAAGTACAAGTGGACTGACACTCTAACTTTCTATGATATGAACCTCTCCTTTGAGTCCAGTTTAGGATTCCGATGCTTCACTTCAGGTTTACTGTGTACCTTGGACCATCATATTGACGATGGAACACAGAAATTGAATCGGAATTAAATTCAAAAGGCACAATGCCAACTTAAGTACAAGAGGACTGACACTCTAACTTTCTACAACTGAACCACTCCTGTGAGTCCAGTTTTGGATTCCGATGCTTCACTTCAGGTTTACTGTATCCCTTGGACATTCTTATTGACGACGAAACGCAGAAATTGCATCCGAATTCAATTTAAAAGGCACAATGCCGACTTATGTACAAGAGTACTGACAGTCCACTTTCTTTGTTTTGAACCTCTCCTGTGAGTCCGGTTTCAGATTCCGATGCTTCACTTCAGGTTACCGTATACCTTGCACCTTCTTATTGACGATGAAACACCTAAATTGCATCCGATTTAATACAAAAGGAACAATGCCGACACAAGTACAAGAGTACTGACACTCAAACTTTCTATGATTTGAACCTCTCCTGTGAGTCCAGATTTAGATTCTGATGCTTCACTTCAGGTTTACTGTACCCTTGGACCTTTTTATTGACGATGAAACACAGAAATTGCATCCGAATTTAATACAAAAGGCACAATGCCGACTTAAGAACAAGAGGACTGATACTCTAACTTTGTATGATATGAACCTCTCCTGTGATGCCAGTTTTGGATTCCGATGCTTCACTTCAGGATTACCGTATACCTTGGACCTTCTTATTGACGATGGAACACAGAAATTGAATCGGAATTAAACTCAAAAGGCACAATGCCGACTTAACTACAAGAGGACTGACAATCTAACTTTCTATAACTGAACCTCTCCTGTGAGTCCAGCTTGGGAATCCGATGCTTCCCTTCAGGTTTACTGTATCCCTTGGACCTTCTTATTGACGATGAAACACAGAAATTGCATCCGAATTTAATACAAAAGGCACAATGCCGACTTAAGTACAAGAGTACTGACACTCTAACTTTCTATGATTAGAACCTCTCCTGTGAGTCCAGTTTTAGATGCCGATACTTCACTTCAGGTGTACTGTATCCCTTGGACCTTCTTATTGACGATGAAACGCAGAAATTGCATCCGAATTTAATACAAAAGGCACAATGGCGACTTATTTACAAGAGGACTGACATTCTATCTTTCTATGATTTTAACCTCTCCTGTGAGTCCAGTTTTAGATTCCGATGCTTCACTTCAGGTTACTTTATACCTTGGACCTTCTAATGGACGATGAAACACAGAAATTGCGTCGGAATTAAATTCAAAAAGCACAATGCCGTCTTATGTACAAGGGGACTGACACTCTCTATGATTTGAACCTCTCATGTGAGTCCAGTTTTAGATTCCGATGCTTCTCTACAGGTTTACTGTGTACCTTGGACATTCTTATTGACGATGAAACACAAAAATTGCATCCGAATTAAATTCAAAAGGTACAATGCCGAGTTAAGTATAAGAGTACTGACACTCTATCTATGATTTGAACCTCTCCTGTGAGTCCAGTTTTAGATTCCGATGCTTCACCTCCGGTTTACTGTATCCCTTGTACCTTCTTATTGACGATGAAACACAGAAATTGCATCCGAATTTAATACAAAAGTCACAATGCCGACTTAAGTACAAGAGGACTGACACTCTAACTTTCTATGATTTGAACCTCTCCTGTGTGTCCAGTTTTAGATTCCCATACATCACTGCAGGTGTACTGTACCCTTGGACCTTCTTATTGACGATGAAATGCAGAAATTGCATCCGAATTTAATTCAAAAGGCACAATGCCGACTTAATTACAAAAGGACTGACACTATAACTTTCTAAGATTTGAACCTCTCCTGTGAGTCCAGTTTTAGATTCCGATTCTTCACTTCAGGTTTACTGTATACCTTGGACCTTCTTATTGACGATTGAACACAGAAATTGCATCAGAATTTAATACAAGTGGCACAATGCCGACATAAGTACAAGAGGACTGAAACTCTAACTTTCTATGATTTTAATCTCTCCTGTGAGTCCAGTTTTAGATTCCGATGCTTCACTTCAGGTATACTGTATACCTTGGACCTCCTAATTGACGATGAAACACTGAAGTTGCATCGGATTTTTAGTACAAATGCACAATGCCGACTTAAGTACAAGAGAACTGACACTCTCACTTCCTATGATTTGAACCTCTCCTGTGTGTCCAGTTTTAGATTCCGATGCTTCACTTCAGGTTTACTGTATACCTTGCACCTTCTTATTGACGATGAAACACAGAAATTGCATCCGAATTTAATACAAAAGGCACAATGCCGACCTAAGTACAAGAGTACTGACACTCAAACTTTCTAGGATTTGAACCTCTCCTGTGAGTCCAGATTTAGATTCCGATGCTTCACTTCAGGATTACTGTACCCTTGGAACTTCTTATTGACGATGAAACACAGAAATTCCATCCGAATTTAATACAAAAGGCACAATGCCGACTTAATTACATGTGGACTGACACTCTAACTTTCTATGATATGAACCTCTCCTGTGAGTCCAGTCTTGGATTCCGATGCTTCACTTCAGGTTTACTGTGTACCTTGGACCATCATATTGACGATGGAACACAGAAATTGAATCGGAATTAAATTCAAAAGGCACAATGCCAACTTAAGTACAAGAGGACTGACACTCTAACTTTCTACAACTGAACCACTCCTGTGAGACCAGTTTTGGATTCCGATGCTTCACTTCAGGTTTACTGTATCCCTTGGACATTCTTATTGACGACGAAAGGCAGAAATTGCATCCGAATTCAATACAAAAGGCACAATGCCGACTTATGTACAAGAGTACTGACACTCTAACTTTCTATGATTTGAACCTCTCCTGTGAGTCCAGTTTTAGATTCCGATGTTTCACTTCAGGATTACTGTATCCCTTGGACCTTCTTATTGACGAAGAAACACAGAGTTTGCATCCGAATTTAATACAAAAGGCACAATGCCGACTTAAGCACAAGAGGACTGACACTCTAACTTTCTATGATTTGAACCTTCCCTTTGAGTCCAGTTTCAGATTACGATGCTTCACTTCAGTTTCACTGTATACCTTGCACCTTCTTATTGACGATGAAACACAGAGTTTGCATCCGAATTTAATACAAATGGCACAATGCCGACTTAAGTACAAGAGGACTGAAACTCTAACTTTCTATGATTTGAACCTCTCCTGTGAGTCCAGTTTGGATTCCGATGCTTTACTTCAGGTTTACTGTATACCTTGCACCTTCTTATTGACGATGACACACAGAAATCGCATCCTATTGTTATACAAATGGCACAAAGCCGACTTAAGTACAAGAGGACTGACACTTTAACTTTCTATGTTTTGAACGTCTCCTGTGAGTCCAGTTATAGATTCCGGTGCTTCACTTCCGATATAGTGTATACCTTGGACCTTCATATTGACGATGAGACACAAATATTGCATCCGAATTTAATACAAAAGGCACAACGCCGACTTAAGTACAAGAGGACTGACAGTCTCACTTTCTTTGTTTGAACCTGTCCTGTGTAGATCCAGTTTTAGATTCCGATAATTCACTTCAGGTTTACTGTATACCTTGCACCTTCTTATTGACGATGAAACACCTAAATTGCTTCCGAATTTAATACAAAAGGCACAATGCCGACCTAAGTACAAGAGTACTGACACTCAAACTTTCTAGGATATGAACCTCTCCTGTGAGTCCAGATTTAGATTCCGATGCTTCACTTCAGGATTACTGTACCCTTGGAACTTCTTATTGACGATGAAAGACAGAAATTCCATTCGAATTTAATACAAAAGGCACAATGCCGACTTAAGTACAAGTGGACTGACACTCTAACTTTCTATGATATGAACCTCTCCTTTGAGTCCAGTTTTGGATTCCGATGCTTCACTTCAGGTTTACTGTGTACCTTGGACCATCATATTGACGACGGAACACAGAAATTGAATCGGAATTAAATTCAAAAGGCACAATGCCAACTTAAGTACAAGAGGACTGACACTCTAACTTTCTACAACTGAACCACTCCTGTGAGTCCAGTTTTGGATTCCGATGCTTCACTTCAGGTTTACTGTATCCCTTGGACATTCTTATTGACGACGAAACGCAGAAATTGCATCCGAATTCAATACAAAAGGCACAATGCCGACTTATGTACAAGAGTACTGACACTCTAACTTTCTATGATTTGAACCTCTCCTGTGAGTCCAGTTTTAGATTCAGATACATCACTGCAGGTGTACTGTACCCTTGGACCTTCTTATTGACGATGAAATGCAGAAATTGCATCCGAATTTAATTCAAAAGGCACAATGCCGACTAAATTACAAAAGGACTGACACTATAACTTTCTAAGATTTGAACCTCTCCTGTGAGTCCAGTTTTAGATTCCGATGTTTCACTTCAGGATTACTGTATCCCTTGGACCTTCTTATTGACGAAGAAACACAGAGTTTGCATCCGAATTTAATACAAAAGGCACAATGCCGACTTAAGTACAAGAGGACTGACACTCTAACTTTCTATGATTTGAACCTTCCCTTTGAGTCCAGTTTTAGATTACGATGCTTCACTTCAGTTTTACTGTATACCTTGCACCTTCTTATTGACGATGAAACACAGAGTTTGCATCCGAATTTAATACAAAAGGCACAATGCCGACTTAAGTACAAGAGGACTGAAACTCTAACTTTCTATGATTTGAACCTCTCCTGTGAGTCCAGTTTGTATTCCGATGCTTTACTTCAGGTTTACTGTATACCTTGCACCTTCTTATTGACGATGACACACAGAAATCGCATCCTATTGTAATACAAATGGCACAATGCCGACTTAAGTACAAGAGGACTGACACTTTAACTTTCTATGTTTTGAACGTCTCCTGTGAGTCCAGTTATAGATTCTGGTGCTTCACTTCCGATATACTGTATACCTTGGACCTTCATATTGACGATGAGACACAAATATTGCATCCGAATTTAATACAAAAGGCACAACGCCGACTTAAGTACAAGAGGACTGACAGTCTCACTTTCTTTGTTTGAACCTGTCCTGTGAATCCAGTTTTAGATTCCGATGCTTCACTTCAGGTTTACTGTATACCTTGCACCTTCTTATTGACGATGAAACACCTAAATTGCTTCCGAATTTAATACAAAAGGCACAATGCCGACCTAAGTACAAAAGTACTGACACTCAAACTTTCTAGGATTTGAACCTCTCCTGTGACTCCAGATTTAGATTCCGATGCTTCACTTCAGGATTACTGTACCCTTGGAACTTCTTATTGACGATGAAACACAGAAATTCCATCCGAATTTAATACAAAAGGCACAATGCCGACTTAAGTACAAGTGGACTGACACTCTAACTTTCTATGATATGAACCTCTCCTTTGAGTCCAGTTTTGGATTCCGATGCTTCACTTCAGGTTTACTGTGTACCTTGGACCATCATATTGACGATGGAACACAGAAATTGAATCGGAATTAAATTCAAAAGGCACAATGCCAACTTTAAGTACAAGAGGACTGACACTCTAACTTTCTACAACTGAACCACTCCTGTGAGTCCAGTTTTGGATTCCGATGCTTCACTTCAGGTTTACTGTATCCCTTGGACATTCTTATCGACGACGAAACGCAGATATTGCATCCGAATTCAATACAAAAGGCACAATGCCGACTTATGTACAAGAGTACTGACACTCTAACTTTCTATGATTTGAACCTCTCCTGTGAGTCCAGTTTTAGATTCCGATACATCACTGCAGGTGTACTGTACCCTTGGTCCTTCTTATTGACGATGAAATGCAGAAATTGCATCCGAATTTAATTCAAAAGGCACAATGCCGACTTAATTACAAAAGGACTGACACTATAACTTTCTGAGATTTGAACCTCTCCTGTGAGTCCAGTTTTAGATTCCGATGTTTCACTTCAGGATTACTGTATCCCTTGGACCTTCTTATTGACGAAGAAACACAGAGTTTGCATCCGAATTTAATACAAAAGGCACAATGCCGACTTAAGTACAAGAGGACTGACACTCTAACTTTCTATGATTTGAACCTTCCCTTTGAGTCCAGTTTTAGATTACGATGCTTCACTTCAGTTTTACTGTATACCTTGCACCTTCTTATTGACGATGAAACACAGAGTTTGCATCCGAATTTAATACAAAAGGCACAATGCCGACTTAAGTACAAGAGGACTGAAACTCTAACTTTCTATGATTTGAACCTCTCCTGTGAGTCCAGTTTGGATTCCGATGCTTTACTTCAGGTTTACTGTATACCTTGCACCTTCTTATTGACGATGACACACAGAAATCGCATCCTATTGTAATACAAATGGCACAATGCCGACTTAAGTACAAGAGGACTGACACTCTAACTTTCTATGATTTGAACCTCTCCTTTGAGTCCAGTTTTAGTTTCCGATGCTTCCCTTCAGGTTTACTGTATACCTTGCACCTTCTTATTGACGATGGAACACAGAAATTGCATCCGAATTTAATACAAAAGGCACAATGCCGACTTAAGTACAAGAGGACTGACACTCTCACTTAATATGATTTGAACCTCTCCTGTGAGTCCAGTTTTAGATTCCGATGCTTCACTTCAGGTTTACTGTATACCTTGGACCTTCTTATTGACGATGAAACACTGAAATTGTATCGGAATTTAATACAAATGCACCATGCCGACTTAAGTACAAGAGAACTGACACTCTCACTTTCTGTGATTTGAACCTCTGCTGCGAGTCCAGTATTAGATTCCGATGCTTCACTTCAAGATTACTGTATACCTTGCACCTTCTTGTTGACGAAGAAACACAGAAATTGCATCCGAATTTTATACAAAGGCACAATGTCGACTTAAGTACAAGAGGACTGAAACTCTAACTTTCTATGATTTGAACCTCTCCTGTGATTCCAGTTTTAGATTCCGATGCTTCACTTCGGGTTTACTGTATACCTTGCACCTTTTTATTGACGGTGAAACACAGAAATTGCATCCAAATTTAATACAAATGGCACAATGCCGACTTAAGTACAAGAGGACTGACACTTTAACTTTCTATGATTTGAACCTCTCCTGTGAGTCCAGTTTTAGATTCCGATGCCTCACTTCAGGTAGACTGTATACCTTGGACATTCTTATTGACGATGAAACACAGAAATTGCTTCCGAATTTAATACAAAAGGCACAATGCCGAATTAAGTACAAGAGGACTGACAGTCTTACTTTCTTTGTTTTGAACCTCTCCTGTGAGTCCAGTTTTAGATTCCGATGCTTCACTTCAGGTTTACTGTACACCTTGCACCTTCTTATCAACGATGAAACACCTAAATTGCATCCGAATTTAATACAAAAGGCATAATGCCGACGAAAGTACAAGAGTACAGACACTCAAACTTTCTATGATTTGAACCTCTCCTGTGAGTCCAGATTTAGATTCCGATGCTTCACTTCAGGTTTACTGTACCTTTGGACCTTCTTATTGACGATGAAACACAGAAATTGCATCCGAATCTAATACAAAAGGCACAATGCCGACTTAAGTACAAGAGGACTGACACTCTAACTTTCTATGATTTGAACCTCTCCTGTGAGTCCAGTTTTTAATTCCGATACTTCACTTCAGGTGTACTGTATCTCTTGGACCTTGTTATTGACGATGAAACGCAGAAATTGCATCCGAATTTAATACAAAAGTCACAATGCCGACTTAAGTAAAAGAGGACTGACACTCTAACTTTCTATAATTTGAACCTCTCCTGTGAGTCCAGTTTTAGATTCCGATGCTTCACTTCAGGTTTACTGTATACCTCGGACCTTCTTATTGACGATGAAACGCAGAGTTTGCATCCGAATTTAATACAAAAGGCACAATGCCGAGTTAAGTACAAGAGGACTGACACTCGAACTTTCTATGATTTGAACCTCTCCTGTGAGTCCAGTTTTAGATTCCGATTCTTCACTTCAGGTTTACTGTATACCTTGGACCTTCTTATTGACGATGGAACACAGAAATTGAATCGGAATTAAATTCAGAAGGCACAAGGCCGACTTAAGTACAGGAGACTGACACTCTAAGTTTCTATAATTGAACCTCTCCTGTGAGTCCAGTTTTAGATTCCGATGCTTCACTTCAGGTTGACTGTATACCTTGCACCTTCTTATTGACGATGAAACACAGAAATTGCATCCGAATTTAATACAAAAGGCACAATGCCGACTTAGGTACAAGAGGACTGACACTTTAACTTTCTATGATTTGAACCTCTCCCGTGAGTCCAGTTTTAGATTCCGATGCTTCACTTCAGGTATACTGTATACCTTGGACCTTCATATTGACGACGAAACACAGATATTGCATCCGAATTTAATACAAAATTCACAATGCCGACTTAAGTACAAGAGGACTGACAGTCTCACTTTCTTTGATTTGAACCTCTCCTGTGAGTCCAGTTTTAGATTCCGATGCTTCACTTCAGGTTTACTGTATGCCTTGCACCCTCTTACTGACGATGAAGCACCTAAATTGCATCCGAATTTAATACAAAAGGCACAATGCCGACCTAAGTACAAGAGTACTGACACTCAAACTTTCTATGATTTGAACCTCTCCTGTGAGTCCAGATTTAGATTCCGATGCTTCACTTAAGGTTTACTGTACCCTTGGACCTTCTTAGTGACGATGAAACACAGAAATTGCATCACAATTTAATACAAAAGGCACAATGCCGACTTAAGTACAAGAGGACTGACACTCTAACTTTCTATGATTTCACCTCTCCTGTGAATCCAGTTTTAGATTCCGATGCTTCACTACAGGTTTACTGTATACTTTGGACTTTCTTATTGTCGATGGAGCTCAGAAATTGAATCGGAATTAAATTCAAAAGGCACAATGCCGACTTAAGTACAAGAGGACTGACACTCTAACTTTCTATAATTGAACCTCTCCTGTTAGTCAAATTTTGGATTCTGATGCTTCACTTCAGGGTTACTGTATCCCTTGGACGTTCTTATTGCCGATGAAACACAGAAATTGCATCCGAATGTAATACAAAAGGCACAATGCCGACGTAGGTACAAGAGTACTGACACTCTACCTTTCTATGATTTGAACCTCTCCTGTGAGTCCAGTTTTATATTCCGATACTTCACTTCAGGTGTACTGCATCCATTGGACCTTCTTATTGACGATGAATCGCAGAAATTGCATCCGAATTTAACACAAAAGGCACAATGCCGACTTAATTACAAGAGGACTGACACTCTAACTTTCTATGATTTGAACCTCTCCTGTGAGACCTGTTTTACATTCCGATGCTTCTCTTCAGGTTTACTGTATACCTCGGACCTTCATTTTGACGATGAAACACCGAAATTTCAACCGCATTTAATACAAAAGGCACAATGCCGACTTAAGTACAAGAGGACTGACACTCTAACTTTCTATGATTTGAACCTCTCCTGTGAGACCTGTTTTAGATTCCGATGCTTCTCTTCAGGTTTACTGTATCCCTTGGACCTTCTTATTGACGAAGAAACACAGAGTTTGCATCCGAATTTAATACAAAAGGCACAATGCCGACTTAATTACAAGAGGACTGACACTCTAACTTTCTATGATTTGAACCTCTCCTGTGAGACCTGTTTTAGATTCCGATGCTTCACTTCAGGTTTACTGTATCCCTTGGACCTTCTTATTGATGAAGAAACACAGAGTTTGCATCCGAATTTAATACAAAAGGCACAATGCCGACTTAAGTACAAGAGGACTGACACTCTAACTTTCTATGATTTTAACCTCTCCTTTGAGTCCAGTTTAAGATTCCGATGCTTTACTTCAGGTTTACTGTATACCTCGGACCTTCTTTTTGAAGATGAAACACAGAAATTGCATCCGAATTTAATACAAAAGCACAATGCCGACTTAAGTACAAGAGGGCCGACACTCTAACTTACTATGATTTGAACCTCTCCTGTGAGTCCAGTTTTAGATTCCGATGCTTCACTTCAGGTATACTGTATAACTTGGACCTTCTTATCGACGATGAAACACAGAGATTGCATCCGAATTTAATACAAAAGCACAATGCCGACTTAAGTACAAGAGGACTGACACACTAACTTTCTATGATTTCAAACTCTCCCGTGAGTCCAGTTTTAGATTCCGATGCTTCACTTCAGGTTTACTGTATACCTTGGACCATCTTATTGACGATGAAACACAGAAATTGCATCTGAATTTAATACAAAAGGCACAATGCCGACTTAAGTACAAGAGGACTGACTCTCTCACTGTCTATGATTTGAACCTCTCCTTTGAGTCCAGTTATAGATTCCGATGCTTCACTTCATGATTACTGTATATCTTGCACCTTCTTATTGATGATGAAACACAGAGTTTGCATCCGAATTTAATACAAAAGGCACAATGCCGACTTAAGTTCAAGAGGACTGACACTCTCACTTTCCATGATTTGAACCTCTCCTGTGAGTCCAGTTTTAGATTCCGATGCTTCACGTTAGGTTTACTGTATACCTTGGACCGTCTTATTGACGATGAAACACAGTAATTGCCTCCGAATTTAATACAAAAGGCACAATGCCGATTTAAGTACAAGAGGACTGACACTCTCACTTTCTATGATTTGAACCTCTCCTGTGAGTCCAGTTTTAGATTCCGATGCTTCACATCAGGTTTACTGTATACCTTGCACCTTCTTATTGACGAGGATACACAGAAATTGCATCGGAATTTAATACAAAAGGTACAATGCCGACTTAAATACAAGAGAACTGACACTCTCACTTTCTATGATTTGAACCTCTGCTGTGAGTCCAGTTTTAGATTTCGATGCTTCACTTCAAGTTTACTGTATACCTTGCACCTTCTTATTGACGATGAAACACAGAAATTGCATCCGAATTTAATACAAATGGCACCACGCCGACTTAAGTACAAGAGGACAGACACTCTAACTTTCTTTAATTTGAACCTCTCCTGTGAGTCCAGTTTTAGATACCGATGCTTCACTTCAGGTTTACTGTATACCTTGCACCTTCTTATTGACGATGAAACAACTATGTTGCATTCGAATTTAATACAAATGGCACAATGCCGATCTAAGTACAACAGTACTGACACTCAAACTTTCTATGATTTGAACCTGTCTTGTGAGTCTAGGTTTAGATTCCGATGTTTAACTTGTGGTTTACTGTACCCTTGGACCTTCTTATTGACGATGAAACACAGATATTGCATCCGAATTTAATACAAAAGACACAATACCGACTTAAGTACAAGAGAAGTGACACTCTAACACTCTATGATTAGAAACTCTCCTGTGAGGCCAGTATTAGACTCCGATGCTTCACTTCAGGTTTACTGTATCCCTTGGACGATCTTATTGACGATGAAACTCAGAAATAGCATCCGAATTCAATACAAAAGGCACAATGCCGACTTTAGTACAGGAGGACTGACACTCTAACTTTCTATGATTAGAACCTCTCCTGTGAGTCCAGTTTTAGATTCCGATGCTTCACTTCAGGTTTACTATATAACTTGGACCTTCTTATTGACGATGAAACACAGAGTTTGCATCCGAATTTAATACAAAAGCACAATTCCGACTTAAGTACAAGAGGACTGACACACAAACTTTCTATGATTTCAAACTCTCCCGTGAGTCCAGATTTAGATTTCGATGCTTCACTTCAGGTTTACTGTATACCTTGGACCATCTTATTGACGATGAAACACAGAGTTTGCATCCGAATTTAATACAAAAGGCACAATACCGACCTAAGTACAATAGGACTGACACTCTCACTTCCTATGATTTGAACCTCTCCTGTGAGTCCAGTTTCAGGTTCCGATGCTTCACTTCAAGATTACTGTATACCTTGCACCTACTTATTGACGATGAAACACAGAAATTGCATCCGAATTTATTACAAAAGGCACAATGACGACTTAAGTACAAGATGACTGACACACTAACTTTCTATGATTTGAACCTCTCCTTTGAGTGCAGTTTTAGATTCCGATGCTTCACTTCAGGTTTACTGTATACCTTGCACCTTCTTATTGACGATGAAACACAGAAATTGCATCCGAATTTAATACAAAAGGCACAATGCCGACTTCAGTACAAGAGGACTGACACTCTCACTTTCTGTGATTTGAACCTCTCCTTTGAGTCCAGGTTTAGATTCCGATGCTTCACTTAATGTTTACTGTATATCTTGCACCTTCTTATTGACGATGAAACACAGAGTTTGATCCGAATTTAATACAAAAGGCACAATGCCGACTTAAGTACAAGGGGACAGACACTCTAACTTTCTATGATTTGAACCTCTCCAGTGAGTCCAGTTTTAAATTCCGATGCTTCACTTCAGGTTTACTGTATACTTTGCACCTTATTATTGACGATGAAACACAGAAATTGCATCCGAATTTAATACAATTGGCACAATGCCGACTTAAGTACAAGAGGACTGACAGTCTAACTTTCTATGATTTGAACCTCTTCTGTGAGTCCAGTTTTAGAATCCGATGCTTCTTTTCAGGTATTTTGTATACCTTGGACCTTCTTATTGACGATGAAACACAGAAATTGCATCCGAATTTAATACAAAATGCACAATGCCGACTTAAGTACAAAAGTACTGACACTCTAACTTTCTTTGATTTGAACCTCTCCTGTGAGTCCAGTTTTAGATTCCTATGCTTCACTTCCGGTTTACTGTATCCCTTGGACCTTCTTATTGACGATGAAGCACAGAAATTGCATTCGAATTTAATACAAAAGTCACAATGCTGACTTAAGTACAAAACGAATGACACTCTAACTTTCTATGATTTGAACCTCTCCTGTGAGTCCAGTTTTAGATTCCGATGCTTCACTTCAGGTTTATTGTATACCTCGGACCTTCTTTTTGACGATGAGACACAGAAATTGCATCCGAATTTAATACAAAAGGCACAATGCCGACTTAAGTACAAGAGGGCTGACACTCTAACTTTCTATGATTTGAATCTCTCCTGTGAGTCCAGTTTTAGATTCCGATGCTTCACTTCAGGTTTACTGTATACCTTGGACCTTATTATTGGCGATGGAACACAAAAATTGAATCGGAATTAAATTCAAAATGCACAATGCCGACTTAGGTACAAGAGGACTGACACTCTAACTTTCTATAACTGAACCTCTCCTGTGAGTCCAGTTTTGGATTCCGATGACTCACCTCAGGTTTACTGTATCCCTTGGACCTTCTTGTTGACGATGAAACACAGAAATTGCATCCGAATGTAATACAAATGGCACAATGCCGACTTATGTACAAGTGGACTGACACTCTAACTTTCTATGATTTGAACCTCGCCTGTGAGTCCAGTTTTAGATTCCGATGCTTCACTTCAGGTTTACTGTATACCTTGGACCTTCTTATTGACGATGGAACACAAAAATTGAATCGGAATTAAATTCAAAATGCACAATGCCGACTTAAGTACAAGAGGACTGACACTCTAACTTTCTATAACTGAACCTCTCCTGTGAGTCCAGTTTTGGATTCCGATGCTTCACTACAGGTTTACTGTATCCCTTGGACCTTCTTATTGACGATGAAACACAGGAATTGCATCCGAATTTAATACAAAATGCACAATGCCGACTTAAGTACAAGAGTACTGACACTCTAACTTTTTATGATATGAACCTCTCCTGTGAGTCCAGTTTTAGATTCCGATACTTCACTTCAGGTGTACTCTATCCCTTGGCCCTCTTACTGACGATGAAGCACAAAAATTGCATCCGAATTAAATTCAAAAGGCACAATGCCGAGTTATGTACAAGAGGACTGACACTCTAACTTTCTATGATTTGAACCTCTCATGTGAGTCCAGTTTTAGATTCCTATGCTTCACTTCCGGTTTACTGTATCCCTTGAACCTTCTTATTGACGATGAAGCACAGAAATTGCATCCGAATTTAATACAAAAGTCACAAAGCTGACTTAAGTACAAGAGGACCGACACTCTAACTTTCTATGATTTGAACCTCTCCTGTGAGTCGAGTTTTAGATTCCGATGCTTCACTTCAGGTTTATTGTATACCTCGGACCTTCTTTTTGACGATGAGACACAGAAATTGCATCCGAATTTAATACAAAAGGCACAATGCCGACTTAAGTACAAGAGGACTGACACTCTAACTTTCTATGATTTGAATCTCTCCAGTGAGTCCAGTTTTAGATTCAGTTGCTTCACTTCATGTTTACTGTATACCTTGGACCTTCTTATTGACGATGGAACACAGATATTGAATCGGTATTAAATTAAAATGGCACAATGCCGACTTACGTACAAGAGAACTGACACTCTAACTTTCTATGATTGGAACCCCTCCTGTGAGTCCAGTTTTAGAATCCGATGCTTCACTTCAGGTATACTGTTACCTTGGACCTTCTTATTGACGATGAAACACAGAAATTGCATCCGAATTTAATACAAAAGGCACAATGCCGACTTAAGTACAAAAGGACTGACAGTCTCACTTTCATCGATTTGAACCTCTCCTGTGAGTCCAGTTTTAGATTCCGATGCTTCACTTCAGGTTTACTGTATACTTCGGACCTTCATTTTGACGATGAAACACTGAAATTGCATCCGCATTTAATACAAAAGGCACAATGCCGACTTAAGTACAAGAGGACTGACACTCTAACATTCTATGGTTTGAACCTCTCCAGTGAGTCCAGTTTTAGATTCCGATTCTTCACTTAATATTTACTGTATACCTTGGACCTTCTTATTGACGATGGAACACAGAAATTGAATCGGAATTAAATTCAAAAGGCACAATGCCGACTTAAGTACAAGAGGACTGACACTCTAACTTTCTATAACTGAACCTCTCTTGTGAGTCCAGTTTTGGATTAGAATGCTTCACTACAGGTTTACTGTATCCCTTGGACCTTCTTATTGACGATGAAACACAGAAATTGCATCCGAATTTAATACAAAATGCACAATGCCGACTTAAGTACAAGAGTACTGACACTCTAACTTTCAATGATATGAACCTCTCCTGCGAGTCCAGTTTTAGATTCCGATACTTCACTTCAGGTGTACTGTATCCCTTGGACCTTGTTATTTACGATGAAACACAAAAATTGCATCCGAATTAAATTCAAAAGGCACAATGCCGAGTTAAGTACAAGAGGACTGACACTCTAACTTTCTATGATTTGAACCTCTCCTGTGAGTCCAGTTTTAGATTCCTATGCTTCACTTCCGTTTTACTGTATCCCTTGGACCTTCTTATTGACGATGAAGCACAGAAATTGCATCCGAATTTAATACAAAAGTCACAATGCTGACTTAAGTACAAGAGGACTGACACTCTAACTTTCTATGATTTGAACCCCTCCTGTGAGACCTGTTTTAGATTCCGATGCTTTACTTCAGGTTTACTGTATCCCTTGCACCTTCTTATTGACAGTGAAACACAGAGTTTGCATCCGAATTTAATACTAAAGGCACAATGCTGACATAAGTACAAGAGGACAGACACTCTAACTTACTATGATTTGAACCTCTCCTGTGAGACCAGTTTTAGATTCCGATGCTTCACTTCAGGTTTACTGTATACCTTGCACCTTCTTATTGACGATGAAACACAGAAATTGCATCCGAATTTAATACAAATGGCACAATGCCGACTTAAGTACAAGAGGACTGACACTCTAACATTCTATGATTTGAAACTCTTCTGTGAGTCCAGTTTTAGAATCCGATGCTTCACTTCAGGTATTTTGTATACCTTGGACCTTCTTATTGACGATGAAGCACAGAAATTGCATCCGAATTTAATACAAAAGCCACTATGCCGACTTAAGTACAAGAGGACTGACAGTCTCACTTTCTTTGATTTGAACCTCTCCTATGAGTCCAGTTTTAGATTCCGATGCTTCACTTCAGGTTTACTGTATCCCTTGGCCCTCTTATTGACGATGAAATACAAAAATTGCATCCGAATTAAATTCAAAAGGCACAATGCCGAGTTATGTACAAGAGGACTGACACTCTAACTTTCTATGATTTGAACCTCTCCTGTGAGTCCAGTTTTAGATTCCTATGCTTCACTTCCGGTTTACTGTATCCCTTGAACCTTCTTATTGACGATGAAGCACAGAAATTGCATCCGAATTTAATACAAAAGTCACAATGCTGACTTAAGTACAAGAGGACCGACACTCTAACTTTCTATGATTTGAACCTCTCCCGTGAGTCCAGTTTTAGATTCCGATGCTTCACTTCAGGTTTATTGTATACCTCGGACCTTCTTTTTGACGATGAGACACAGAAATTGCATCCGAATTTAATACAAAAGGCACAATGCCGACTTAAGTACAAGAGGACTGACACTCTAACTTTCTATGATTTGAATCTCTCCTGTGAGTCCAGTTTTAGATTCAGTTGCTTCACTTCAGGTTTACTGTTACCTTGGACCTTCTTATTGACGAGGAAACACAGAAATTGCATCCGAATTTAATACAAAAGGCACAATGCCGACTTAAGTACAAAAGGACTGACAGTCTCACTTTCATCGATTTGAACCTCTCCTGTGAGTCCAGTTTTAGATTCCGATGCTTCACTTCAGGTTTACTGTATACTTCGGACCTTCATTTTGACCATGAAACACAGAAATTGCGTCCGCATTTAATACTAAAGGCACAATGCCGACTTAAGTACAAGAGGACTGACACTCTAACATTCTATGGTTTGAACCTCTCCAGTGAGTCCAGTTTTAGATTTCGATTCTTCACTTAATATTTACTGTATACCTTGGACCTTATTATTGACGATGGAACACAGAAATTGAATCGGAATTACATTCAAAAGGCACAATGCCGACTTAAGTACAAGAGGACTGACACTCTAACTTTCTATAACTGAACCTCTCTTGTGAGTCCAGTTTTGGATTAGAATGCTTCACTACAGGTTTACTGTATCCCTTGGACCTTCTTATTGACGATGAAACACAGAAATTGCAACGGAATTTAATACAAAATGCACAATGCCGACTTAAGTACAAGAGTACTGACACTCCAACTTTCAATGATATGAACCTCTCCTGCGAGTCCAGTTTTAGATTCCGATACTTCACTTCAGGTGTACTGTATCCCTTGGACCTTCTTATTTACGATGAAACACCAAAATTGCATCCGAATTAAATTCAAAAGGCACAATGCCGAGTTAAGTACAAGAGGACTGACACTCTAACTTTCTATGATTTGAACCTCTCCTGTGAGTCCAGTTTAGATTCCTATGCTTCACTTCCGTTTTACTGTATCCCCTGGACCTTCTTATTGACGATGAAGCACAGAAATTGCATCCGAATTTAATACAAAAGTCACAATGCTGACTTAAGTACAAGAGGACTGACACTCTAACTTTCTATGATTTGAACCTCTCCTGTGAGACCTGTTTTAGATTCCGATGCTTCACTTCAGGTTTACTGTATCCCTTGCACCTTCTTATTGACACTGAAACACAGAGTTTGCATCCGAATTTAATACTAAAGGCACAATGCTGACATAGGTACAAGAGGACAGACACTCTAACTTTCTATGATTTGAACCTCTCCTGTGAGACCAGTTTTAGATTCCGATGCTTCACTTCAGGTTTACTGTATACCTTGCACCTTCTTATTGACGATGAAACACAGAAATTGCATCCCAATTTAATACAAATGGCACAATGCCTACTTAAGTACAACAGGACTGACACTCTAACATTCTATGATTTGAAACCCTTGTGTGAGTCCAGTTTTAGAATCCGATGCTTCACTTCAGGTATTTTGTATACCTTGGACCTTCTTATTGACGATGAAGCACAGATATTGCATCCGAATTTAATACAAAAGGCACTATGCCGACTTAAGTACCACAGGACTGACAGTCTCACTTTCTTTGATTTGAACCTCTCCTATGAGTCCAGTTTTAGATTCCGATGCTTCACATCAGGTTTCCTGTATTCCTTGCACCTTCTTATTGACGATGATACTCCTAAATTGCATTCGAATTTAATACAAAAGGCACAATGCCGACCTAAGTACAAGAGTGCTGACACTCAAACTTTCTAAGATTTGAACCTGTCCTGTGAGTCCAGATTTAGATTCCGATGCTTCACTTCAATTTTACTGTACCCTTGGATCTTCTTATTGACGATGAAACACAGAAATTGCATCCGAATTTAATACAAAGGGCACAATGTCGACTTAAGTACAAGTGGACTGACACTCTAACTTTCTATGATTTGTACCTCTCCTGTGAGTCCAGTTTTAGATTCCGATGCTTCACTTCAGGTTTACTGTGTACCTTGGACCTTCTTATTGACGATGGAACACAGAAATTGAATCGGAATTAATTTCAAAAAGCACAATGCCGACTTAAGTACAAGAGGACTGACACTCTAACTTTCTATAACTGAACCCCTCCTGTGAGTCCAGTTTTGGATTCCGATGCTTCACTACAGGTTTACTGTATCCCTTGGACCTTATTATTGACGATGAAACACAGAAATTGCATCCGAATTTAATACAAAATGCACAATGCCGACTTAAGTGCAAGAGTACAGACACTCTAACTTTCAATGATATGAACCTCTCCTGCGAGTCCAGTTTTAGATTCCGATACTTCACTTCAGGTGTACTGTATCCCTTGGACCTTCTTATTGACGATGAAACACAAAAATTGCATCCGAATTAAATTCAGAAGGCACAATGCCGAGTTAAGTACAAGAGGACTGACACACTAACTATCTATGATTTGAACCTCTCCTTTGAGTCCAGTTTTAGATTCCTATGCTTCACTTCCGGTTTACTGTATCCCTTGGACCTTCTTATTGACGATGAAGCACAGAAATTGCATCCGAATTTGATACAAAACGCACAATGCCGACTTAAGTACAAGAGGACTGACACTCTAACTTTCGATGATTTGAAATTCTCCTGTGCGTCCAGTTTTAGATTCCGATGCTTCACTTCAGGTTTACTGTTTACCTTGGACCTTCTTATTGACGATGGAACACAGAAAGTGAATCGGAATTTAATTCAAAAGGCACAATGCCGACTTATGTACAAGAGGACTGACACTCTTACTTTCTATAATTGAACCTCTCCTGTGAGTCCAGTTTTGTATTCCGATGCTTCACTTCAGGTTTACTGTATACCTTGCACCTTCTTATTGACGATGAAACACCTAAATTGCATTCGAATTTAATACAAAAGGCACAATGCCGACTTAAGAACAAGAGGACTGACACTCTAATTTTCTTTGATTTGAACCTCTCCTGTGAGTCCAGTTTTAGAATCCGATTCTTCACTTCAGGTTTACTGTATACTTTGGACCTTCTTATTGTCGATGGAACACAGAAATTGAATCGGAATTAAATTCAAAAGGCACAATGCCGACTTAAGTACAAGAGGACTGACGCTCTAACTTTCTATAATTTAACCTCTCCTGTGAGTCCAGTTTTGGATTCCGATGACTCACCTCAGGTTTACTGTATCCCTTGGACCTTCTTATTGACGATGAAACACAGAAATTGCACCCGAATTTAATACAAAATGCACAATACCGACTTAAGTACTAGAGTAGTGACACTCTAACTTTCTATGATTTGAACCTCTCCTGTGAGTCCAGTTTTAAATTCCGATACTTCACTTCAGGTGTACTGTATCCCTTGGACCTTCTTATTGACGATGAAACGCAGAAATTGCATCCGAATTTAATACAAAAGGCACAATGCCGACTTAATTACAAGAGGACTTACACTCTAACTTTCTATAATTGGAACCCCTCCTGTGAGTCCAGTTTTAGAATCCGATGCTTCACTTCAGGTATACTGTTACCTTGGACCTTCTTATTGACCATGAAACACAGATATTGCATCCGAATTTAATACAAAAGGCACAATGCCGACTTAAGTACAAAAGGACTGACAGTCTCACTTTCTTCGATTTGAACCTCTCCTGTGAGTCCAGTTTTAGATTCCGATGCTTCACTTCAGGTTTACTGTATACCTTGCACCTTCTTATTGACGATGAAACACCTAAATTGCATTCGAATTTAATACAAAAGGCACAATGCCGACCTAAGTACAAGATTACTGACACTCAAACTTTCTATGATGTGACCCTGTCCTGTGAATCCATATTTTGATTCCGATGCTTTACTTCAGGTTTCCTGTACCCTTGGACCTTCTTATTGACGATGAAACACAGAAATTGCATCCGAATTTAATACAAAACGCACAATCCCGACTTAAGTACAAGAGGACTGACACTCTAACCTTGTATGATTTGAACCTCTCCTGTGAGTCCAGTTTTAGATTCCGATGCTTCACTTCAGGTTTACTGTATACCTCGGACCTTCATTTTGACGATGAAACACAGCAATTGCATCCGCATTTAATACAAAAGGCACAGTGCCGACTAAAGTACAAGAGGACTGACACTCTAACATTCTATGATTTGAACCTCTCCAGTGAGTCCAGTTTTAGATTCCGATTCTTCACTTCAGGTTTACTGTATACTTTGGACCTTCTTACTGTCGATGGAACACAGAAATTGAATCGGAATTAAATTCAAAAGGCACAATGCCGACTTAAGTACAAAAGGACTGACACTCTAACTTTCTATGATTTGAACCTCTCCTGTGAGTCCAGTTTTGGATTCCTATGCTTCACGTCCGGTTTACTGTATCCCTTGGACCTTCTTATTGACGATGAAGCACAGAAATTGCATCCGAATTTAATACGAAAGTCACAATGCTGACTTAAGTACAAGAGGACTGACACTCTAACTTTCTATGATTTGAACCTCTCCTGTAAGTCCAGTTTTATATTCCGATACTTCACTTCAGGTGTACTGCATCCATTGGAGCTTCTTATTGACGATGGAATGCAGAAATTGCATCCGAGTTTAATACAAAAGGCACAATGCCGACTTAATTACAAGAGGACTGACACTCTAACTTTCTATGATTTGAACCTCTCCTATGAGTCCAGTTTTAGATTCCGATGCTTCACTTAATGTTTACTGTACATCTTGCACCTTCTTATTGACGATGAAAAACAGAGTTTGCATCCGAATTTAAAACAAAAGGCACAATGCCGACTTAAGTACAAGAGGACAGACACTCTAACTTTCTATGATTTGAACCTCTCCTGTGAGTCCAGTTTTAGATTCCCATGCTTCACTTCAGGTTTACTGTATACCTTGCACATTCTTATTGACGATGAAACACAGAAATTGCATCCGAATTTAATACAAATGGCACAATGCCGACTTAAGTACAAGGGGACTGACACTCTAACTTTCGATGATTTGAACCTCTCCTGTGAGTCCACTTTTAGATTCCGATCCTTCACTTCAGGTTTACTGTTTACCTTGGACCTTCTTATTGACGGTGAAACACAGAAATTGAATCGGAATTAAATTCAAAAGGCACAATGCCGACTTAAGTACAAGAGGACTGACACTCTAACTTTGTATGATTATAACCTCTCCTGTGAGTCCAACTTTAGATTCCGATGCTTCACTTCAGATTTACTGTATACCTTGGACCTTCATTTTGACGATGAAACACAGAAATTGCATCCGCATTTAATACAAAAGGCACAATGCCGACTTAAGAACAAGAGGACTGACACTGTAACTTTCTTTGATTTGAACCTCTCCTGTGAGTCCAGTTTTAGATTCCGATTCTTCACTTCAGGTTTACTGTATACTTTGGATCTTCTTACTGACGATGAAACACAGAGTTTGCATCCGAATTTAAAACAAAAGGCACAATGCCGACTTAAGTACAAGAGGACTGACACTCTAACTTTCTATGATTGAACCTCTCCTGTGAGTCCAGTTTTGTATTCCGATGCTTCACTTCAGGTTTACTGTATACCTTGCACCTTCTTATTGACGATGAAACACCTAAATTGCATTCGAATTTAATACAAAAGGCACAATGTTGACCTAAGTACAAGAGTACTGACACTCAAACTTTCTATGATTTCAACCTGTCCTGTGAGTCCAGATTTAGATTCCGATGCTTCACTTCAGGTTTCCTGTTTCCTTGGACCTTCTTATTGACGATGAAACTCGGAAATTGCATCCGAATTTAATACAAAAGGCACAATGCCGACTTAATTACACGAGGACAGAGACTCTAACTTTCTATGATTTGAACCTCTCCTGTGAGACCTGTTTTAGATTCCGATGCTTCACTTCAGGTTTACTGTATCCCTTGGACCTTCTTATTGACGAAGAAACACAGAGTTTGAATCCGATTTTAATACAAAAGGCACAATGCCGACTTAAGTACAAGAGGACTGACAGTCTCACTTTCTTTGATTTGAACCTCTCCTGTGAGTCCAGTTTTAGATTCCGATGCTTCACTTCAGGTTTACTGTATACCTTGCACCTTCTTATTGACGATGATACACCTAAATTGCATTCGAATTTAATACAAAAGGCACAATGCCGACCTAAGTACAAGAGTACTGACACTCAAACTTTCTAAGATTTGAACCCGTCCTGTGAGTCCAGATTTAGATTCCGATGCTTCACTTCAGGTTTACTGTACCCTTAAACCTTCTTATTGACGATGAAACACAGAAATTGCATCTGCATTTAATACAAAAGGCACAATGCCGACGTAAGAACAAGAGGACTGACACTCTAACTTTCTTTGATTTGATCCTCTCCTGTGAGTCCAGTTTTAGATTCCGATTCTTCACTTCAGGTTTACTGTATACTTTGGACCTTCTTACTGTCGATGGAACACAGAAATTGAATCGGAATTAAATTCAAAAGGCACAATGCCGACTTAAGTACAAGAGGACTGACACTCTAACTTTCTATGATTTGAACCTCTCCTGTGAGTCCAGTTTCATATTCCGATACTTCACTTCAGGTGTACTGCATCCATTGGAGCTTCTTATTGACGATGGAATGCAGAAATTGCATCCGAGTTTAATACAAAAGGCACAATGCCGACTTAATTACAAGAGGACTGACACTCTAACTTTCTATGATTTGAACCTCTCCTGTGAGACCTGTTTTAGATTCCGCTGCTTCACTTCAGGTTTACTGTATCCCTTGGACCTTCTTATTGACGAAGAAACACAGAGTTTGCATCCGAATTTAATACAAAAGGCACAATGCCGACTTAAGTACATGAGGACTGACACTCTAACATTCTATGATTTGAACCTCTCCTATGAGTCCAGTTTTAGATTCCGATGCTTCACTTAATGTTTACTGTATATCTTGCACCTTCTTATTGACGATGAAAAACAGAGTTTGCATCCGAATTTAAAACAAAAGGCACAATGCCGACTTAAGTACAAGAGGACAGACACTCTAACTTTCTATGATTTGAACCTCTCCTGTGAGTCCAGTTTTAGATTCCGATGCTTCACTTCAGGTTTACTGTATACCTTGCACCTTCTTATTCACGATGAAACACAGAAATTGCGTCCGAATTTAATACAAATGGCACAATGCCGACTTAAGTACAAGAGGACTGACACTCTAACTTTCGAAGATTTGAACCTCTCCTGTGAGTCCACTTTTAGATTCCGATGCTTCACTTCAGGTTTACTGTTTACCTTGGACCTTCTTACTGACGGTGGAACACAGAAATTGAATCGGAATTAAATTCAAAAGGCACAATGCCGACTTAAGTACAAGAGGACTGACACTCTAACTTTGTATGATTAGAACCTCTCCTATGAGTCCAACTTTAGATTCCGATGCTTCACTTCAGATTTACTGTATACCTCGGACCTTCATTTTGACGATGAAACACAGAAATTGCATCCGCATTTAATACAAAAGGCACAATGCCGACTTAAGAACAAGAGGACTGACACTCTAACTTTCTTTGATTTGAACCTCTCCTGTGAGACCAGTTTTAGATTCTGATTCTTCACTTCAGGTTTACTGTATACTTTGGATCTTCTTATTGACGATGAAACACAGAGTTTGCATCCGAATTTAAAACAAAAGGCACAATGCCGACTTAAGTACAAGAGGACAGACACTCTAACATTCTATGATTTGAACCTCTCCTGTGAGTCCAGTTTTGTATTCCGATGCTTCACTTCAGGTTTACTGTATACCTTGCACCTTCTTATTGACGATGAAACACCTAAATTGCATTCGAATTTAATACAAAAGGCACAATGCCGACCTAAGTACAAGAGTACTGACACTCAAACTTTCTATGATTTCAACCTGTCCTGTGAGTCCAGATTTAGACTCCGATGCTTCACTTCAGGTTTCCTGTACCCTTGCACCTTCTTATTGACGATGAAACTCAGAAATTGCATCCGAATTTAATACAAAAGGCAAAATGCCGACTTAATTACACGAGGACAGACACTCTAACTTTCTATGATTTGAATCTCTCCTGTGAGACCTGTTTTAGATTCCGATGCTTCACTTCAGGTTTACTGTATCCCTTGGACCCTCTTATTGACCAAGAAACACAGAGTTTGAATCCGAATTTAATACAAAAGGCACAATGCCGACTTAAGTACAAGAGGACTGACACTCTAACACTCTATGATTTGAACCTCTCCCATGAGTCCAGTTTTAGATTCCGATGCTTCACTTAATGTTTACTGTATATCTTGCACCTTCTTATTGACGATGAAACACAGAGTTTGCATCCGAATTTAAAACAAAAGGCACAATGCCAACTTAAGTACAAGAGGACAGACACTCTAACTTTCTATGATTTGAACCTCTCCTGTGAGTCCAGTTTTAGATTCCGATGCTTCACTTCAGGTTTACTGTATACCTTGCACCTTCTAATTGACGATGAAAGACAGAAATTGCCTCCGAATTTTGTACAAATGGCACAATGCCGACTAAAGTACAAGAGGAATGACACTCTGACTTTCTATGATTTGAACCTCTTCTGTGAGTCCAGTTTTAGAATCCGATGCTTCACTTCAGGTATTTTGTATACCTTGGACCTGCTTATTGACGATGAAGCACAGAAATTGCATCCGAAATTAATACAAAAGGCACAATGCCGACTTAAGTACAAGAGGACTGACAGTCTCACTTTCTTTGATTTGAACCTCTCCTGTGAGTCCAGTTTTAGATTCCGATGCTTCACTTCAGGTTTACTGTATACCTTGCACCTTCTTTTTGACGATGATACACCTAAATTGCATTCGAATTTAATACAAAAGGCACAATGCCGATCTAAGTACAAGAGTACTGACACTCACACTTTCTAGGATTTGAACCTGTCCTGTGAGTCCAGATTTAGATTCCGATGCTTCACTTCAGGTTTACTGTACCCTTGGACCTTCTTATTGACGATGAAACACAGAAATTGCATCCGAATTTAATACAAAAGGCACAATGCCGACTTAAGTACAAGTGGACTGACACTCTAACTTTCTATGATTTGAACCCTCGTGTGAGTCCAGTTTTAGATTCCGATGCTTCACTTCAGGTTTACTGTATACCTTGGACCTTCTTATTGACGATGGAACACCGAAATTGAATCGGAATTAAATTCAAAAGGCACAATGCCGACTTATGTACAAGAGGACTGAAACTCCAACTTTCTATAACTGAACCTCTCCTGTGAGTCCAGTTTCAGATTCTGATGCTTCACTACAGGTTTACTGTACCCTTAAACCTTCTTATTGACGATGAAACACAGAAATTGCATCCGCATTTAATACAAAAGGCAGAATGCCGACTTAAGAACAAGAGGACTGACACTCTAACTTTCATTGATTTGAACCTCTCCTGTGAGTCCAGTTTTAGATTCCGATTCTTCATTTCAGGTTTACTGTATACTTTGGACCTTCTTACTGTCGATGGAACACAGAAATTGAATCGGAATTAAATTCAAAAGGCACAATGCCGACTTAAGTACAAGAGGACTGACACTCTAACTTTCTATAATTGAACCTCTCCTGTGAGTCCAGTTTTGGATTCTGATGCTTCACTTCAAGGTTACTGTATCCCTTGGACCATCTTATTGCCGATGAAACACAGAAATTGCATCCGAATGTAATACAAAAGGCACAATGCCGACGTAGGTACAAGAGTACTGACACTCTAACTTTCTATGATTTGAACCTCTCCTGTGAGTCCAGTTTTATATTCCGATACTTCACTGGAGGTGTACTGCATCCATTGGAGCTTCTTATTGACGATGGAATGCAGAAATTGCATCCGAGTTTAATACAAAAGGCACAATGCCGACATAATTACAAGAGGACTGACACTCTAACTTTGTATGATTTGAACCTCTCCTGTGAGACCTGTTTTAGATTCCGATGCTTCACTTCAGGTTTACTGTATCCCTTGGACCTTCTTATTGACGAAGAAACACAGAGTTTGCATCCGAATTTAATACAAAAGGCACAATGCCGACTTAAGTACATGAGGACTGACACTCTAACATTCTATGATTTGAACCTCTCGTATTAGTCCAGTTTTAGATTCCGATGCTTCACTTAATGTTTACTATATATCTTGCACCTTCTTATTGACGATGAAAAACAGAGTTTGCATCCAAATTTAAAACAAAAGGCACAATGCCGACTTAAGTACAAGAGGACAGACACTCTAACTTTTTATGATTTGAACCTCTCCTGAGAGTCCAGTTTTAGATTCCGATGCTTCACTTCAGGTTTACTGTATACCTTGCACATTCTTATTGACGATGAAACACAGAAATTGCATCCGAATGTAATACAAATGGCACAATGCCGACTTAAGTACAAGAGGACTGACACTCTAACTTTCTATGATCTGAACCTCTTCTGTGAGTCCAGTTTTAGAATCCGATGCTTCACTTCAGGTATTTTGTATACCTTGGACCTTCTTATTGACGATGAAGCACAGAAATTGCATCCGAAATTAATACAAAAGGCACAATGCCGACTTAAGTACAAGAGGACTGACAGTCTCACTTTCTTTGATTTGAACCTCTCCTGTGAGTCCAGTTTTAGATTCCGATGCTTCACTTCAGGTTTACTGTATACCTTGCACCTTCTTATTGACGATGAAACACAGAAATTGCATCCGAATTTAATACAAATGGCACAATGCCGACTTAAGTACAAGAGGACTGACGCTCTAACTTTCGATGATTTGAACCTCTCCTGTGAGTCCACTTTTAGATTCCGATCCTTCACATCAGGTTTACTGTATACCTTGCACCTTCTAATTGACGATGAAACACCTAAATTGCATTCGAATTTAATACAAAAGGCACAATGCCGACCTAAGTACAAGAGTACTGACACTCAAACTTTCTATGATTTCAACCTGTCCTGTGAGTCCAGATTTAGATTCCGATGCTTCACTTCAGGTTTCCTGTACCCTTGGACCTTCTTATTGACGATGAAACTCAGAAATTGCATCCGAATTTAATACAAAAGGCACAATGCCGACTTAATTACACGAGGACAGACACTCTAACTTTCTATGATTTGAACCTCTCCTGTGAGACCTGTTTTAGATTCCGATGCTTCACTTCATATTTACTGTATCCCTTGGACCTTCTTATTGACGAAGAAACACAGAGTTTGAATCCGAATTTAATACAAAAGGCACAATGCCGACTTAAGTACAAGAGGACTGACACTCTAACACTCAATGATTTGAACCTCTCCTATGAGTCCAGTTTTAGATTCCGATGCTTCACTTAATGTTTACTGTATATCTTGCACCTTCTTATTGACGATGAAACACAGAGTGTGCATCCGAATTTAAAACAAAAGGCACAATGCCAACATAAGTACAAGAGGACAGACACTCTAACTTTCTATGATTTTAACCTCTCCTGTGAGTCTAGTTTTAGATTTCGATGCTTCACTTCAGGTTTACTGTATACCTTGCACCTTCTAATTGACGATGAAAGACAAAAATTGCATCCGAATTTTATACAAATGGCACAATGCCGACTTAAGTACAAGAGGAATGACACTCTGACTTTCTATGATTTGAACCTCTTCTGTGAGTCCAGTTTTAGAATCCGATGCTTCACTTCAGGTATTTTGTATACCTTGGACCTTCTTATTGACGATGAAGCACAGAAATTGCATCCGAAATTAATACAAAAGGCACAATGCCGACTTAAGTACAAGAGGACTGACGGTCTCACTTTCTTTGATTTGAACCTCTCCTGTGAGTCCAGTTTTAGATTCCGATGCTTCACTTCAGGTTTACTGTATACCTTGCACCTTCTTATTGACGATGATACACCTAAATTGCATTCGAATTTAATACAAAAGGCACAATGCCGACCTAAGTACAAGAGTACTGACACTCAAACTTTCTAAGATTTGAAACTGTCCTGTGAGTCCAGATTTAGATTCCGATGCTTCACTTCAGGTTTACTGTACCCTTGGACCTTCTTATTGACGATGAAACACAGAAATTGCATCCGAATTTAATACAAAAGGCACAATGCCGACTTAAGTACAAGTGGACTGACACTCTAACTTTCTATGATTTGAACCTCTCGTGTGAGTCCAGTTTTAGATTCCGATGCTTCACTTCAGGTTTACTGTATACCTTGGACCTTCTTATTGACGATGGAACACCGAAATTGAATCGGAATTAAATTCAAAAGGCACAATGCCGACTTATGTACAAGAGGACTGAAACTCCAACTTTCTATAACTGAACCTCTCCTGTGAGTCCAGTTTCGGATTCCGATGCTTCACTACAGGTTTACTGTACCCTTAAACCTTCTTATTGACGATGAAACACAGAAATTGCATCCGCATTTAATACAAAAGGCACAATGCCGATTTAAGAACAAGAGGACTGACACTCTAACTTTCTATGATTTGAACCTCTCCTGTGAGTCCAGTTTTATATTCCGATACTTCACTTCAGGTGTACTGCATCCATTGGAGCATCTTATTGACGATGGAATGCAGAAATTGCATCCGAGTTTAATACAAAAGGCACAATGCCGACTTAATTACAAGAGGACTGACACTCTAACTTTCTATGATTTGAACCTCTCCTGTGAGACCTGTTTTAGATTCCGATGCTTCACTTCAGGTTTACTGTATCCCTTGGACCTTCTTATTGACGAAGAAACACAGAGTTTGCATCCGAATTTAATACAAAAGGCACAATGCCGACTTAAGTACATGAGGACAGACACTCTAACATTCTATGATTTGAACCTCTCCTATGAGTCCAGTTTTAGATTCCGATGCTTCACTTAATGTTTACTGTATATCTTGCACCTTCTTATTGACGATGATACACCAAAATTGCATTCGAATTTAATACAAAAGGCACAGTGCCGACCTAAGTACAAGAGTACTGACACTCAAACTTTCTATGATTTTAACCTGTCCTGTGAATCCAGATTTAGATTCCGATGCTTCACTTCAGGTTTCCTGTACCCTTGGTCCTTCTTATTGACGATGAAACACAGAAATTGCATCCGAATTTAATACAAAACGAACAATGCCGACTTAAGTACAAGAGGACTGACACTCTAACTTTCGATGATTTGAACCTCTCCTGTGCGTCCAGTTTTAGAATCCGATGCTTCACTTCAGGTATTTTGTATATCTTGGACCTTCTTATTGACGATGAAGCACAGAAATTGCATCCGAAATTAATAAAAAAGGCACAATGCCGACTTAAGTACAAGAGGACTGACAGTCTCACTTTCTTTGATTTGAACCTCTCCTGTGAGTCCAGTTTTAGATTCCGATGCTTCACTTCAGGTTTACTGTATACCTTCCACCTTCTTATTGACGATGAAACACAGAAATTGCATCCGAATTTAATACAAATGGCACAATGGCGACTTAAGTACAAGAGGACTGACACTCTAACTTTTGATGATTTGAACCTCTCCTGTGAGTCCACTTTTAGATTCCGATGCTTCACTTCAGGTTTACTGTTTACCTTGGACCTTCTTATTGACGGTGGAACACAGAAATTGAATCGGAATTAAATTCAAAAGGCACAATGCCGACTTAAGTACAAGAGGACTGACACTCTAACTTTGTATGATTAGAACCACTCCAATGAGTCCAACTTTAGATTCCGATGCTTCACTTCAGATTTACTGTATACGTCGGACCTTCATTTTGACGATGAAACACAGAAATTGCATCCGCATTTAATACAAAAGGCACAATGCCGACTTAAGAACAAGAGGACTGACACTCTAACTTTCTTTGATTTGAACCTCTCCTGTGAGTCCAGTTTTAGATTCCGATTCTTCACTTCAGGTTTACTGTATACTTTGGATCTTCTTATTGTCGATGGAACACAGAAATTGAATCGGAATTAAATTCAAAAGGCACAATGCCGACTTAAGTACAAGAGGACTGACCCTCTAACTTTCTATAATTGAACCTCTCCAGTGAGTCCAGTTTTGGATTCTGATGCTTCACTTTAGGGTTACTGTATCCCTTGGACCTTCTTATTGCCGATGAAACACAGAAATTGCATCCTAATGTAATATAAAAGGCACAGTGCCGACGTAGGTACAAGAGTACTGACACTCTAAGTTTCTATGATTTGAACCTCTCCTGTGAGTCCAGTTTTATATTCCGATACTTCACTTCAGGTGTACTGCATCCATTGGACCTTCTTATTGACGATGAAACGCAGAAATTGCATCCGAATTTAATACAAAAGGCACAATGCCGACTTAATTACAAGAGGACTGACACTCTAACTTTCTATGATTTGAACCTCTCCTGTGAGACCTGTTTTAGATTCCGATGCTTCACTTCAGGTTTACTGTATCCCTTGGACCTTCTTATTGACCAAGAAACACAGAGTTTGCATCCGAATTTAATACAAAAGGCACAATGCCGACTTAAAAACAAGAGGACTGACACTCTAACACTCTATGATTTGAACCTCTCCTAGGAGTCCAGTTTTAGATTCCGATGATTCACTTAATGTTTACTGTATATCTTGCACCTTCTTATTGACGATGAAACACAGAGTTTGCATCCGAATTTAAAAGAAAAGGCACAATGCCAACTTAAGTGCAAGAGGACAGACACTCTAACTTTCTATGATTTGAACCTCTCCTGTGGGTCCAGTTTTAGATTCCGAAGCTTCACTTCAGGTATTTTGTATACCTTTGACCTTCTTATTGACGATGAAGCACAGAAATTGCATCCGAAATTAATACAAAAGGCACAATGCCGACTTAAGTACAAGAGGACTGACAGTCTCACTTCCTTTGATTTGAACCTCTCCTGTGAGTCCAGTTTTAGATTCCGATGCTTCACTTCAGGTTTACTGTATGCCTTGCACCTTCTTATTGACGATGATACACCAAAATTGCATTCGAATTTAATACAAAAGGCACAATGCCGACCTAAGTACAAGAGGACTGACACTCAAACTTTCTAAGATTTGAACCTGTCCTGTGAGTCCAGATTTAGATTCCGATGCTTCACTTAAGGTTTACTGTACCCTTGGACCTTCTTATTGACGATGAAACACAGATGTTGCATCCGAATTTAATACAAAAGGCACTATGCCGACTGATGTACAAGTCGACTGAACCTCTAACTTTCTATGATTTGAACCTCTCGTGTGAGTCCAGTTTTAGATTCCGATGCTTCACTTCAGGTTTACTGTATACCTTGGACCTTCTTATTGTCGATGGAACACAGAAATTAAAGCGGAATTAAATTCAAAAGGCACAATGCCGACTTAAGTACAAGAGGACTGAAACTCCAACTTTCTATAACTGAACTTCTCCTGTGAGTTCAGTTTCGGATTCCGATGCTTCACCACAGGTTTACTGTACCCTTAAACCTTCTTATTGACGATGAAACACAGAAATTGCATCCGAATTTAATACAAAAGGCACAATGACGACTTAAGTACAAGTGGACTGACACTCTAACTTTCAATGATATGAACCTCTCCTGTGAGTCCAGTTTTAGATTCCGATACTTCACTTCAGGTGTACTGTATCCCTTGGACCTTCTTATTGACGATGAAACACAAAAATTGCATCCGAATTAAATTCAAAAGGCACAATGCCGAGTTAAGTGTAAGAGTAATGACACTCAAACTTTCTATGATTTGAACCTGTCCTGTGAGTCCAGATTTAGATTCCGATGATTCACTTCAGGTTTCCTGAACCCTTGGACCTTCTTATTGACGATGAAACAAAGAAATTGCATCCGAATTTAATACAAAACGCACAATCCCGACTTAAGTACAAGAGGACTGACACTCTAACTTTCGATGATTTGAACCTCTCCAGTGAGTCCAGTTTTAGATTCCGATGCTTCACTTCAGGTTTACTGGTTACCTTGGACCTTCTAATTGACGATGGAACACAGAAATTGAATCGGAATTAAATTCAAAAGGCACAATGCCGAGTTAAGTACAAGAGGACTGACACTCTAACTTTCTATGATTGGAACCTCTCCTGTGAGTCCAGTTTTAGATTCCAATGCTTCACTTCCGGTTTACTGTATCCCTTGGACATTCTTATTGACGCTGAAGCACAGAAATTGCATCCGAATTTAATACAAATGTCACAATGCTGACTTAAGTACAAGAGGACTGACGCTCTAACTTTCTATGATTTGAACCTCTCCTGTGAGTCCAGTTTTAGATTCCGATACTTCACTTCAGGTGTACTGTATCCCTTGGACCTTCTTATTGACGATGAAACGCAGCAATTGCATCCGAATTTAATACAAAAGGCAAAATGCCGATTAAATACAAGAGGACTGACACTCTATTTTTCTATGATTGGAACCCGTCCTGTGAGTCCAGTTTTAGAATCCGATGCTTCACTTCAGGTATACTGTTACCTTGGACCTTCTTATTGACGATGAAACACAGAAATTGCTTCCGAATTTAATACAAAAGGCACAATGCCGACTTAAGTACAAAAGGACTGACAGTCTCACTTTCTTCGATTTGAACCTATCCTGTGAGTCCAGTTTTAGATTCCGATGCTTCACTTCAGGTTTAATGTATACCTTGGACCTTCTTATTGACGATGAAACACCTAAATTGCATTCGAATTTAATACAAAAGGCACAATGCCGACGTAAGTACAAGAGTACTGACACTCAAACTTTCTGTGATTTGAACCTGTCCTGTGAGTCCAGTTTTAGATTCCGATGCTTCACTTCAGGTTTACTGTATACCTTGCACCTTCTTATTGACGATGAAAGGCAGAAATTGCATCCGAATTTAATACAAATGGCAGAATGCCGACTTAAGTACAAGAGGACTGACACTCTAACTATCTATGATTTGAACCTCTTCTGTGAGTCCAGTTTTAGAATCCGATGCTTCACTTCAGGTATTTTGTATACCTTGGACTTTCTTATTGACGATGAAGCACAGAAATTGCATCCGAAATTAATACAAAAGGCATAATGCCGACTTAAGTACAAGAGGACTGACAGTCTCACTTTCTTTGATTTGAACCTCTCCTGTGAGTCCAGTTTTAGATTCCGATGCTTCACTTCAGTTTTACTGTACCCTTGGACCTTCTTATTGACGATGAAACACAGATGTTGCATCCGAATTTAATACAAAAGGCACAATGCCGACTTAAGTACAAGTCGACTGAACCTCTAACTTTCTATGATTTGAACCTCTCGTGCGAGTCCAGTTTTAGATTCCGATGTTCACTTCAGGTTTACTGTATACCTTGGACCTTCTTATTGACGATGGAACACAGAAATTAAAGCGGAATTAAATTCAAAAGGCACAAAGCCGACTTAAGTACAAGAGGACTGAAACTCCAACTTTCTATAACTGAACCTCTCCTGTGAGTCCAGTTTCGGATTCCGATGCTTCACTACAGGTTTACTGTACCCTTAAACCTTCTTATTGACGATGAAACACAGAAATTGCATCCGAATTTAATACAAAAGGCACAATGACGACTTAAGTACAAGTGGACTGACACTCTAACTTTCAATGATATGAACCTCTCCTGTGAGTCCAGTTTTAGATTCCGATACTTCACTTCAGGTGTACTGTATCCCTTGGACCTTCTTATTGACGATGAAACACAAAAATTGCATCCGAATTAAATTCAAAAGGCACAATGCCGAGTTAAGTGCAAGAGTAATGACACTCAAACTTTCTATGGTTTGAACCTGTCCTGTGAGTCCAGATTTAGATTCCGATGCTTCACTTCAGGTTTCCTGTATCCCTTGGACCTTCTTATTGACGAAGAAACACAGAGTTTGCATCCGAATTTAATACAAAAGGCACAATGCCGACTTAAGTACAAGTGGACTGACACTCTAACTTTCTATGATTTGAACCTCTCGTGTGAGTCCAATTTTAGATTCCGATGCTTCACTTCTGGTTTACTGTATACCTTGGACCTTCTTATTGACGATGGAACACCGAAATTGAATCGGAATTAAATTCAAAAGGCACAATGCCGACTTATGTACAAGAGGACTGAAACTCCAACTTTCTATAACTGAACCTCTCCTGTGAGTCCAGTTTCGGATTCCGATGCTTCACTACAGGTTTACTGTACCCTTAAACCTTCTTATTGACGATGAAACACAGAAATTGCATCCGCATTTAATACAAAAGGCACAATGCCGATTTAAGAACAAGAGGACTGACACTCTAACTTTCTATGATTTGAACCTCTCCTGTGAGTCCAGTTTTATATTCCGATACTTCACTTCAGGTGTACTGCATCCATTGGAGCATCTTATTGACGATGGAATGCAGAAATTGCATCCGAGTTTAATACAAAAGGCACAATGCCGACTTAATTACAAGAGGACTGACACTCTAACTTTCTATGATTTGAACCTCTCCTGTGAGACCTGTTTTAGATTCCGATGCTTCACTTCAGGTTTACTGTATCCCTTGGACCTTCTTATTGACGAAGAAACACAGAGTTTGCATCCGAATTTAATACAAAAGGCACAATGCCGACTTAAGTACATGAGGACAGACACTCTAACATTCTATGATTTGAACCTCTCCTATGAGTCCAGTTTTAGATTCCGATGCTTCACTTAATGTTTACTGTATATCTTGCACCTTCTTATTGACGATGATACACCTAAATTGCATTCGAATTTAATACAAAAGGCACAGTGCCGACCTAAGTACAAGAGTACTGACACTCAAACTTTCTATGATTTTAACCTGTCCTGTGAATCCAGATTTAGATTCCGATGCTTCACTTCAGGTTTCCTGTACCCTTGGTCCTTCTTATTGACGATGAAACACAGAAATTGCATCCGAATTTAATACAAAACGCACAATGCCGACTTAAGTACAAGAGGACTGACACTCTAACTTTCGATGATTTGAACCTCTCCTGTGCGTCCAGTTTTAGAATCCGATGCTTCACTTCAGGTATTTTGTATATCTTGGACCTTCTTATTGACGATGAAGCACAGAAATTGCATCCGAAATTAATAAAAAAGGCACAATGCCGACTTAAGTACAAGAGGACTGACAGTCTCACTTTCTTTGATTTGAACCTCTCCTGTGAGTCCAGTTTTAGATTCCGATGCTTCACTTCAGGTTTACTGTATACCTTCCACCTTCTTATTGACGATGAAACACAGAAATTGCATCCGAATTTAATACAAATGGCACAATGGCGACTTAAGTACAAGAGGACTGACACTCTAACTTTTGATGATTTGAACCTCTCCTTTGAGTCCACTTTTAGATTCCGATGCTTCACTTCAGGTTTACTGTTTACCTTGGACCTTCTTATTGACGGTGGAACACAGAAATTGAATCGGAATTAAATTCAAAAGGCACAATGCCGACTTAAGTACAAGAGGACTGACACTCTAACTTTGTATGATTAGAACCACTCCAATGAGTACAACTTTAGATTCCGATGCTTCACTTCAGATTTACTGTATACCTCGGACCTTCATTTTGACGATGAAACACAGAAATTGCATCCGCATTTAATACAAAAGGCACAATGCCGACTTAAGAACAAGAGGACTGACACTCTAACTTTCTTTGATTTGAACCTCTCCTGTGAGTCCAGTTTTAGATTCCGATTCTTCACTTCAGGTTTACTGTATACTTTGGATCTTCTTATTGTCGATGGAACACAGAAATTGAATCGGAATTAAATTCAAAAGGCACAATGCCGACTTAAGTACAAGAGGACTGACAGTCTCACTTCCTTTGATTTGAACCTCTCCTGTGAGTCCAGTTTTAGATTCCGATGCTTCACTTCAGGTTTACTGTATGCCTTGCACCTTCTTATTGACGATGATACACCAAAATTGCATTCGAATTTAATACAAAAGGCACAATGCCGACCTAAGTACAAGAGGACTGACACTCAAACTTTCTAAGATTTGAACCTGTCCTGTGAGTCCAGATTTAGATTCCGATGCTTCACTTCAGGTTTACTGAACCCTTGGACCTTCTTATTGACGATGAAACACAGATGTTGCATCCGAATTTAATACAAAAGGCACTATGCCGACTGAAGTACAAGTCGACTGAACCTCTAACTTTCTATGATTTGAACCTCTCGTGCGAGTCCAGTTTTAGATTCCGATGTTCACTTCAGGTTTACTGTATACCTTGGACCTTCTTATTGACGATGGAACACAGAAATTAAAGCGGAATTAAATTCAAAAGGCACAAAGCCGACTTAAGTACAAGAGGACTGAAACTCCAACTTTCTATAACTGAACCTCTCCTGTGAGTCCAGTTTCGGATTCCGATGCTTCACTACAGGTTTACTGTACCCTTAAACCTTCTTATTGACGATGAAACACAGAAATTGCATCCGAATTTAATACAAAAGGCACAATGACGACTTAAGTACAAGTGGACTGACACTCTAACTTTCAATGATATGAACCTCTCCTGTGAGTCCAGTTTTAGATTCCGATACTTCACTTCAGGTGTACTGTATCCCTTGGACCTTCTTATTGACGATGAAACACAAAAATTGCATCCGAATTAAATTCAAAAGGCACAATGCCGAGTTAAGTGCAAGAGTAATGACACTCAAACTTTCTATGGTTTGAACCTGTCCTGTGAGTCCAGAATTAGATTCCGATGCTTCACTTCAGGTTTCCTGTACCCTTGGACCTTCTTATTGACGATGTAACAAAGAAATTGCATCCGAATTTAATACAAAACGCACAATCCCGACTGAAGTACAAGAGGACTGACACTCTAACTTTCGATGATTTGAACCTCTCCAGTGAGTCCAGTTTTAGATTCCGATGCTTCACTTCAGGTTTACTGGTTACCTTGGACCTTCTAATTGACGATGGAACACAGAAATTGAATCGGAATTAAATTCAAAAGGCACAATGCCGAGTTAAGTACAAGAGGACTGACACTCTACCTTTCTATGATTGGAACCTCTCCTGTGAGTCCAGTTTAGTTTCCAATGCTTCACTTCCGGTGTACTGTATCCCTTGGACCTTCTTATTGACGCTGAAGCACAGAAATTGCATCCGAATTTAATACAAATGTCACAATGCTGACTTAAGTACAAGAGGACTAACACTCTAACTTTCTATGATTTGAACCTCTCCTGTGAGACCACTTTTAGGTTCCGATACTTCACTTCAGGTGTACTGTATCCCTTGGACCTTCTTATTGACGATGAAACGCAGAAATTGCATCCGAATTTAATACAAAAGTCAAAATGCCGATTAAATACAAGAGGACTGACACTCTATTTTTCTATGATTGAAACCCGTCCTGTGAGTCCAGTTTTAGAATCCGATGCTTCACTTCAGGTATACTGTTACCTTGGACGTTCTTATTGACGATGAAGCACAGAAATTGCATCCGAAATTAATACATAAGGCACAATGCCGACTTAAGTACAAGAGGACTGACAGTCTCACTTTCTTTGATTTGAACCTCTCCTGTGAGTCCAGTTTTAGATTCCGATGCTTCACTACAGGTTTACTGTATACCTTGCACCTTCTTATTGACGATAGTACACCTAAATTGCATTCGAATTTAATACAAAAGGCACAATGCCGACCTAAGTACAAGAGGACTGACACTCAAACTTTCTAAGATTTGAACCTGTCCTGTGAGTCCAGATTTAGATTCCGATGCTTCACTTCAGGTTTACTGTACCCTTGGACCTTCTTATTGACGATGAAACACAGATGTTGCATCCGAATTTAATACAAAAGGCACAATGCCGACTTAAGTACAAGTCGACTGAACCAATACTTTCTATTATTTGAACCTCTCGTGTGAGTCCAGTTTTAGATTCCGATGCTTCACTTCAGGTTTACTGTATACCTTGGACCTTCTTATTGACGATGGAACACAGAAATTAAAGCGGAATTAAATTCAAAAGGCACAATGCCGACTTAAGTACAAGAGGACTGAAACTCCAACTTTCTATAACTGAACCTCTCCTGTGAGTCCAGTTTCGGATTCCGATGCTTCACTACAGGTTTACTGTACCCTTAAACCTTCTTATTGACGATGAAACACAGAAATTGCATCCGAATTTAATACAAAAGGCACAATGACGACTTAAGTACAAGTTGACTGACACTCTAACTTTCAATGATATGAACCTCTCCTGTGAGTCCAGTTTTAGATTCCGATACTTCACTTCAGGTGTACTGTATCCCTTGGACCTTCTTATTGACGATGAATCACAAAAATTGCATCCGAATTAAATTCAAAAGGCACAATGCCGAGTTAAGTGCAAGAGTAATGACACTCAAACTTTCTATGATTTGAACCTGTCCTGTGAGTCCAGATTTAGATTCCGATGCCTCACTTCAGGTTTCCTGTACCCTTGGACCTTCTTATTGACGATGAAACACAGAAATTGCATCCGAATTTAATACAAACCGAACAATCCCGACTTAAGTACAAGAGGACTGACACTCTAACTTTCGATGATTTGAACCTCTCCAGTGAGTCCAGTTTTAGATTCCGATGCTTCACTTCAGGTTTACTGGTTACCTTGGGCCCTCTAATTGACGATGGAACACAGAAATTGAATCGGAATTAAATTCAAAAGGCACAATGCCGAGTTAAGTACAAGTGGACTGACACTCTAACTTTCTATGATTGGAACCTCTCCTGTGAGTCCAGTTTTAGATTCCGATGCTTCACTTCAGGTTTAATGTATACCTTGCACCTTCTTATTGACGATGAAACACCTAAATTGCATTCGAATTTAATACAAAAGGCACAATGCCGACGTAAGTACAAGAGTACTGCCACTCAAACTTTCTGTGATTTGAACCTGTCCTGTGAGTCCAGATTTAGATTCCGATGCTTCACTTCAGGTTTCCTGTACCCTTGGACGTTCTTATTGACGATGAAACACAGAAATTGCATTTGAATATAATACAAAACGCACAATCCCGACTTAAGTACAAGAGGACTGACACTCTAACTTTCGATGATTTGAACCTCTCCTGTGGGTCCAGTTTTAGATTCCGATGCTTCACTTCAGGTTTACTGTTTACCTTGGACCTTCTTATTGACGATAGAACACAGAAATTGAATCGGAATTAAATTCAAAATGCACAATGCCGACTTAAGTACAAGAGGACTGACACTCTAACATTCTATAATTGAACCTCTCCTGTGAGTCCAGTTTTGTATTCCGATGCTTCACTTCAGGTTTACTGTATACCTTGCACCTTCTTATTGACGATGAAACACCTAAATTGCATTCGAATTTAATACAAAAGGCTCAATGCCGACCTAAGTACAAGAGTACTGACACTCAAACTTTCTATGATTTGAACCTGTCCTGTGAGTCCAGATTTAGATTCCGATGCTTCACTTCAGGTTTCCTGTACCCTTGGACCTTCTTATTGACGATGAAACACAGAAATTGCATCCGAATTTAATACAAAACGCACAATCCCGACTTAAATACAAGAGGACTGACACTCTAACTTTCGATGATTTGAACCTCTCCTGTGAGTCCAGTTTTAGATTCCGATGCTTCACTTCAGGTTTACTGGTTACCTTGGACCTTCTTATTGACGATGGAACACAGAAATTGTATGGGAATTAAATTCAAAAGGCACAATGCCGAGTTAAGTACAAGAGGACTGACACTCTAACTTTCTATGATTTGAACCTCTCCTGTGAGTCCAGTTTTAGATTCCAATGCTTCACTTCCGGTTTACTGTATCCCTTGGACTTTCTTATTGACGATGAAGCACAGAAATTGCATCCGAATTTAATACAAAAGTCACAATGCTGACTTAAGTACAAGAGGACTGACACTCTAACTTTCTATGATTTGAACCTCTCCTGTCAGTCCAGTTTTAGATTCCGATGCTTCACTTCAGGTTTACTGTATACCTCGGACCTTCTTTTTGACGATGAGACACAGAAATTGCATCCGAATTTAATACAAAAGGCACAATGCCGACTTAAGTACAAGAGGACTGACACTCTAACTTTCTATGACTTGAATCTCTCCTGTGAGTCCAGTTTTAGATTCCGATGCTTCACTTCAGGTTTACTGTATACCTTGGACCTTCTTATTGACGATGGAACACAGAAATTGAATCGCAAGTAAATTCAAATGGCACAATGCCGTCTTAAGTACAAGAAGACTGACACTCTAACTATCTATAATTGAACCTCTCGTGTGAGTCCAGTTTTGGATTCCGATGCTTCCCCTCAGGTTTACTGTATCCCTTGGACCTTCTTATTGACGATGAAACACAGAAATTGCATCCGAATTTAATACAAAAGGCACAATACCGACTTAAGTACTACAGTAGTGACACTCTAACTTTCTATGATTTGAACTTCTCCTGTGAGTCCAGTTTTTGATTCCGATACTTCACTTCAGGTATACTGTTACCTTGGACGTTCTTATTGACGATAAAACATAGAAATAGCATCCGAATTTAATACAAAAGGCACAATGCGGACTTAAGTACAAAAGGACTGACAGTCTCACTTTCTTCGATTTGAACCTCTCCTGTGAGTCCAGTTTTAGGTTCCGATGCTTCACTTCAGGTTTACTGTATACCTTGAACCTTCTTATTGACGATGAAACACCTAAATTGCATTCGAATTTAATACAAAATGCACAATGCCGACGGAAGTACAAGAGTACTGACACTCAAACTTTCTATGATTTGAACCTGTCCTGTGAGTCCAGATTTAGATTCCGATGCTTCACTTCAGGTTTCCTGTACCCTTGGACCTTCTTATTGACGATGAAACACAGAAATTGCATCCGAATTTAATACAAAACGCACAATCCCGACTTAAGTACAAGAGGACTGACACTCTAACTTTCAATGATATGAACCTCTCCTGTGAGTCCAGTTTTGATTCCGATACTTCTCTTCAGGTGTACTGTATCCCTTGGACCATCTTATTGACGATGAAACACAAAAATTGCATCCGAATTAAATTCAAAAGGCACAATGCCGAGTTAAGTGCAAGAGTAATGACACTCAAACTTTCTATGATTTGAACCTGTCCTGTGAGTCCAGATTTAGATTCCGATGACTCACTTCAGGTTTCCAGTACCCTTGGACCTTCTTATTGACGATGAAACACAGAAATTGCATCCGAATTTAATACAAACCGAACAATCCCGACTTAAGTACAAGAGGACTGACACTCTAACTTTCGATGATTTGAACCTCTCCAGTGAGTCCAGTTTTAGATTCCGATGCTTCACTTCAGGTTTACTGGTTACCTTGGACCTTCTAATTGACGATGGAACACAGAAATTGAATCGGAATTAAATTCAAAAGGCACAATGCCGAGTTAAGTACAAGAGGACTGACACTCTAACTTTCTATGATTGGAACCTCTCCTGTGAGTCCAGTTTTAGATTCCGATACTTCCCTTCAGGTGTACTGTATCCCTTGGACCTTCTTATTGACGATGAAACGCAGAAATTGCATCCAAATTTAATACAAAAGGCAAAATGCCGATTAAATACAAGAGAACTGACACTCTATTTTTCTATGATTGGAACCCGTCCTGTGAGTCCAGTTTTAGAATCCGATGCTTCACTTCAGGTATACTGTTACCTTGGACCTTCTCATTGACGATGAAACACAGAAATTGCTTCCGAATTTAATACAAAAGGCACAATGCCGACATAAGTACAAAAGGACTGACAGTCTCACTTTCTTCGATTTTAACCTCTCCTGTGAGTCCAGTTTTAGATTCCGATGCTTCACTTCAGGTTTAATGTATACCTTGCACCTTCTTATTGACGATGAAACACCTATATTGCATTCGAATTTAATACAAAAGGCACAATGCCGACGTAAGTACAAGAGTACTGACACTCAAACTTTCTGTGATTTGAACCTGTCCTGTGAGTCCAGATTTAGATTCCGAGGCTTCACTTCAGGTTTCCTGTACCCTTGGACGTTCTTATTGACGATGAAACACAGAAATTGCATTTGAATATAATACAAAACGCACAATCCCGACTTAAGTACAAGAGGACTGACACTCTAACTTTCGATGATTTGAACCTCTCCTGTGGGTCCAGTTTTAGATTCCGATGCTTCACTTCAGGTTTACTGTTTACCTTGGACCTTCTTATTGACGATGGAACACAGAAATTGAATCGGAATTAAATTCAAAAGGCACAATGCCGACTTAAGTACAAGAGGACTGACACTCTAACATTCTATAATTGAACCTCTCCTGTGAGTCCAGTTTTGTATTCCGATGCTTCACTTCAGGTTTACTGTATACCTTGCACCTTCTTACTGACGATGAAACACCTAAATTGCATTCGAATTTAATACAAAAGGCTCAATGCCGACCTAAGTACAAGAGTACTGACACTCAAACTTTCTATGATTTGAACCTGTCCTGTGAGTCCAGATTTAGATTCCGATGCTTCACTTCAGGTTTCCTGTACCCTTGGACCTTCTTATTGAAGATGAAACACAGAAATTGCATCCGAATTTAATACAAAACGCACAATCCCGACTTAAATACAAGAGGACTGACACTCTAACTTTCGATGATTTGAACCTCTCCTGTGAGTCCAGTTTTAGATTCCGATGCTTCACTTCAGGTTTACTGGTTACCTTGTACCTTCTTATTGACGATGGAACACAGAAATTGTATCGGAATGAAATTCAAAAGGCACAATGCCGAGTTAAGTACAAGAGGACTGACACTCTAACTTTCTATGATTTGAAACTCTCCTGTGAGTCCAGTTTTAGATTCCAATGCTTCACTTCCGGTTTACTGTATCCCTTGGACTTTCTTATTGACGATGAAGCACAGAAATTGCATCCGAATTTAATACAAAAGTCACAATGCTGACTTAAGTACAAGAGGACTGACACTCTAACTTTCTATGATTTGAACCTCTCCTGTGAGTTCAGTTTTAGATTCCGATGCTTCACTTCAGGTTTACTGTATACCTCGGACCTTCTTTTTGACGATGAGACACAGAAATTGCATCCGAATTTAATACAAAAGGCACAATGCCGACTTAAGTACAAGAGGACTGACACTCTAACTTTCTATGACTTGAATCTCTCCTGTGAGTCCAGTTTTAGATTCCGATGCTTCACTTCAGGTTTACTGTATACCTTGGACCTTCTTATTGACGATGGAACACAGAAATTGAATCGCAAATAAATTCAAATGGCACAATGCCGTCTTAAGTACAAGAGGACTGACAGTCTAACTATCTATAATTGAACCTCTCGTGTGAGTCCAGTTTTGGATTCCGATGCTTCCCCTCAGGTTTACTGTATCCCTTGGACCTGCTTATTGACGATGAAACACAGAAATTGCATCCGAATTTAATACAAAAGGCACAATACCGTCTTATGTACTACAGTAGTGACACTCTAACTTTCTATGATTTGAACCTCTCCTATGAGTCCAGTTTTTGATTCCGATACTTCACTTCAGGTATACTGTTACCTTGGACCTTCTTATTGACGATAAAACACAGAAATTGCATCCGAATTTAATACAAAAGGCACAATGCGGACTTAAGTACAAAAGGACTGACAGTCTCACTTTCTTCGATTTGAACCTCTCCTGTGAGTCCAGTTTTAGGTTCCGATGCTTCACTTCAGGTTTACTGTATACCTTGAACCTTCTTATTGACGATGAAACACCTAAATTGCATTCGAATTTAATACAAAAGGCTAAATGCCGACGGAAGTACAACAGTACTGACACTCAAACTTTCTATGATTTGAACCTGTCCTGTGAGTCCAGATTTAGATTCCGATGCTTCACTTCAGGTTTCCTGTACCCTTGGACCTTCTTATTGACGATGAAACACAGAAATTGCATCCGAATTTTATACAAAACGCACAATCCCGACTTAAGTACAAGAGGACTGACACTCTAACTTTCGATGATTTGAACCTCTCCTGTGAGTCCAGTTTTAGATTCCGATGCTTCACTTCAGGTTTACTGTTTACCTTGGACCTTCTTATTGACGATGGAACACAGAAATTGAATCGCAATTAAATTCAAAAATCATAATGCCGGCTTAAGTACAAGAGGACTGACACTCTAACTTTCTATAATTGAACCTCTCCTGTGAGTCCAGTTTTGTATTCCGATGCTTCACTTCAGGTTTACTGTATACATTGTACCTTCTTATTGACGATGAAACACCTAAATTGCATTCGAATTTAATACAAAAGGCCCAATGCCGACCTAAGTACAAGAGTACTGACACTCAAACTCTCTATGATTTGAACCTGTCCTGTGACTCCAGATTTAGATTCCGATGCTTCACTTCAGGTTTACTGTTTACCTTGGACCTTCTTATTGACGATGGAACACAGAAATTGAATCGGAATTAAATTCAAAAGGCACAATGCCCACTTAAGTACAAGAGGACTGACACTCTAACTTTCTATGATTTGAACCTCTCCTGTGAGTCCAGTTTTAGATTCCGATTCTTCACTTCATGTTTACTGTATACTTTGGACCTTCTTATTGTCGATGGAACACAGAAATTGAATCGGAATTAAATTCAAAAGGCACAATGCCGACTTAAGTACAAGAGGACTGACACTCTAACTTTCTATAATTGAACCTCTCCTGTGAGTCCAGATTTAGATTCCGATGCTTCACTTCAGGTTTCCTGTACCCTTGGACCTTCTTATTGACGATGAAACACAGAAATTGCATCCGAATTTAATACAAAACGCACAATCCCGACTTAAGTACAAGAGGACTGACACTCTAACTTTCGATGATTTGAACCTCTCCTGTGAGTCCAGTTTTAGATTCCGATGCTTCACTTCAGGTTTACTGGTTACCTTGGACCTTCTTATTGACGATGGAACAAAGAAATTGAATCGGAATTAAATTCAAAAGGCACAATGCCGAGTTAAGTACAAGAGGACTGACACTCTAACTTTCTATGATTTGAACCTCTCCTGTGAGTCCAGTTTTAGATTCCAATGCTTCACTTCCGGTTTACTGTATTCCTTGGACCTTCTTATTGACGATGAAACACAGAAAATGCATCCGAATTTAATACAAAAGGCACAATACCGACTTAAGTACTACTGTAGTGACACTCTAACTTTCTATGATTTGAACCTCTCCTGTGAGTCCAGTTTTAGATTCTGATGCTTCACTTCAGGTTTACTGGTTACCTTGGACCTTCTTATTGACGATGGAACGCAGAAATTGAATCGGAAATAAATTCAAATGGCACAATGCCGTCTTAAGTACAAGAGGACTGACACTCTAACTATCTATAATTGAACCTCTCGTGTGAGTCCAGTTTTGGATTCCGATGCTTCCCCTCAGGTTTACTGTATCCCTTGGACCTTCTTATTGACGATGAAACACAGAAATTGCATCCGAATTTAATACAAAAGGCACAATACCGACTTAAGTACTAGAGTAGTGACACTCTAACTTTCTATGATTTGAGCCTGTCCTGTGAGTCCTGATTTAGATTCCGATGCTTCACTTCAGGTTTCCTGTACCCTTGGACCTTCTTATTGACGATGAAACACAGAAATTGCATCCGAATTTAATACAAAACGCACAATCCCGACTTAAGTACAAGAGGACTGACACTCTAGCTTTCGATGATTTGAACCTCTCCTGTAAGTCCAGTTTTAGATTCCGATGCTTCACTTCAGGTTTACTGTTTACCTTGGACCTTCTTATATACGATGGAACACAGAAATTGAATCGCAATTAAATTCAAAAGGCATAATGCCGGCTTAAGTACAAGAGGACTGACACTCTAACTTTCTATAATTGAACCTCTCCTGTGAGTCCAGTTTTGTATTCCGATGCTTCACTTCAGGTTTACTGTATACATTGTACCTTCTTATTGACGATGAAACACCTAAATTGCATTTGAATTTAATACAAAAGGCACAATGCCGACCTAAGTACAAGAGTACTGACACTCAAACTTTCTATGATTTGAACCTGTCCTGTGACTCCAGATTTAGATTCCGATGCTTCACTTCAGGTTTACTGTTTACCTTGGACCTTCTTATTGACGATGGAACATAGAAATTGAATCGGAATTAAATTCAAAAGGCACAATGCCGACTTAAGTACAAGAGGACTGACACTCTAACTTTCTATAATTGAACCTCACCTGTGAGTCCAGTTTTCATTCCGATGCTTCACTTCCTGTTTACTGTATCCCTTGGACCTTCTTATTGACGATGAGACACAGAAATTGCATCCGAATTTAATACAAAAGTCTCAATGCCGACTTACGTACAAGAGGACTGACACTCTAACTTTCTATGATTTGAACCTCTCCTGTGAGTCCAGTTTTAGATTCCGATGCTTCACTTCAGGTTCACTGTATACCTTGCACCTTCTTATTGACGATGAAACACCTAAATTGCATTCGAATTTAATACAAAAGGCACAATGCCGACGGAAGTACAAGAGTACTGACACTCAAACTTTCTATGATTTGAACCTGTCCTGTGAGTCCAGATTTAGATTCCGATGCTTCACTTCAGGTTTCCTGTACCCTTGGACCTTCTTATTGACGATGAAACACAGAAATTGCATCCGAATTTAATACAAAACGCACAATCCCGACTTAAGTACAAGAGGACTGACACTCTAACTTTCGATGATTTGAACCTCTCCTGTGAGTCCAGTTTTAGATTCCGATGCTTCACTTCAGGTTTACTGTTTACCTTGGACCTTCTTATTGACGATGGAACACAGAAATTGAATCGCAATTAAATTCAAAAGGCATAATGCCGGCTTAAGTACAAGAGGACTGACACTCTAACTTTCTATAATTGAACCTCTCCTGTGAGTCCAGTTTTGTATTCCGATGCTTCACTTCAGGTTTACTATATACATTGTACCTTCTTATTGACGATGAAACACCTAAATTGCATTCGAATTTAATACAAAAGGCACAATGCCGACGGAAGTACAAGAGTACTGACACTCAAACTTTCTATTATTTGAACCTGTTCTGTGAGTCCAGATTTAGATTCCGATGCTTCACTTCAGGTTTCCTGTACCCTTGGACCTTCTTATTGACGATGAAACACAGAAATTGCATCCGAATTTAATACAAAACGCACAATCCCGACTTAAGTACAAGAGGACTGACACTCTAACTTTCGATGATTTGAACCTCTCCAGTGAGTCCAGTTTTAGATTCCGATGCTTCACTTCAGGTTTACTGTTTACCTTGGACCACCTTATTGACGATGGAACACAGAAATTGAATCGCAATTAAATTCAAAAGGCATAATGCCGGCTTAAGTACAAGAGGACTGACACTCTAACTTTCTATAATTGAACCTCTCCTGTGAGTCCGGTTTTGTATTCCGATGCTTCACTTCAGGTTTACTGTATTCATTGTACCTTCTTATTGACGATGAAACACCTAAATTGCATTCAAATTTAATACAAAAGGCACAATGCCGACCTAAGTACAAGAGTACTGACTTTCAAACTTTCTATGATTTGAACCTCTCCTGTGAGACCAGTTTTAGATTCCGATGCTTCACTTCAGGTTTACTGTATACCTCGGACCTTCATTTTGACGATGAAACACAGAAATTGCATCCACATTTAATACAAAAGGCAGAATGCCGACTTAAGTACAAGAGGACTGACACTCTAACTTTCTAAGATTTGAACCTCTCCTGTGAGTCCAGTTTTAGATTCCGATTCTTCACTTCATGTTTACTGTATACTTTGGACCTTCTTATTGTCGATGGAACACAGAAATTGAATCGGAATTAAATTCAAAAGGCACAATGCCGACTTAAGTACAAGAGGACTGACACTCTAACTTTCTATAATTGAACCTCTCCTGTGAGTCCAGTTTTGGATTCTGATGCTTCACTTCAGGATTACTGTATCCCTTGGACGTTCTTATTGCCGATGAAACACAGACATTGCATCCGAATGTAATACAAAAGGCACAATGCCGACGTAGGTACAAGAGTACTGACACTCTAACTTTCTATGATTTGAACCTCTGCTGTGAGTCCAGTTTTTGATTCCGATGCTTCACTTCAGGTTTACTGTATACCTTGCACCTTCTTATTGACGATGAAACACAGAAATTGCATCCGAATTTAATACAAAAGTCACAATGCCGACTTAAGTACATGAGGACTGACACTCTAACTTTCTATGATTTGAGCCTCTCCCGTGAGTCCAGTTTAAGATTCCGATGCGTCACTTCAGGTTTACTGTTTACCTCAGACCTTCTTTTTGAAGATGAAACACAGAAATTGCATCCGAATTTAATACAAAAGGCACAATGCCGACTTAAGTACAAGAGGGCTAACATTCTAACTTACTATGATTTTAACCTTTCCTGTGAGTCCAGTTTTAGATTCCGATGCTTCACAACAGGTTTACTGGATAACTTGGACCTTCTTATTGACGATGAAACACAGAGATTGCATCCGAATTTAATACAAAAGCACAATGCCAACTTAAGTACATGAGGACTGACACTCTAAACTTTCTATGATTTCAAACACTCCCGTGAGTCCAGTTTTAGATTCCGATGCTTCACTTCAGGTTTACTGTATACCTTGGACCTTCTTATTGACGATGAAACACAGAAATTGCATCCGAATTTAATACGAAAGGCACAATGCCGACTTAAGTACAAGAGGACTGACACTCTCACTTTCTATGTTTTGAACCTCTCCTTTGAGTCCAGTTTCAGATTCCGATGCTTCACTTCATGATTACTGTATATCTTGCACCTTCTTATTGATGGTGAAACACAGAGTTTGCATCCGAATTTAATACAAAAGGTACAAAGCCGACTTAAGTACAAGAGAACTGACACTCTCACTTTCTATGATTTGAACCTCTGCTGTGAGTCCAGTTTTAGATTCCGATGTTTCACTTCAGGTTTACTGTATACCTTGCAACTTCTTATTGACGATGAAACACAGAAATTGCATTCGAATTAACTACAAAAGGCACAATGCCGATTTAAATACAAGAGGACTGACACTCTATCTTTCTATGATTTGAACCTCTCCTGTGAGTCCAGTTTTAGATTCCGATGCTTCACTTCAGGTTTTCTGTTTCCCTTGGACCTTCTTGTTGACGATGAAACACAGAAATTGCCTCCAAATTTAATACAAAATGCACAATACCGACTTAAGTAAAAGGGAAGTGAAACTCTAAAACTCTATGATTTGAACCTCTCCTGTGAGTCCAGTTTTAGATTCCGATGCTTCACTTCAGGTTTACTGTATCCCTTGGACCTTCTTACTGACGATGAAACACAGAAATTGTATCTGAATTTAATACAAAATGCGCAATGCTGACCTAAAGCAAGAGGACTGACACTCCTACTTAATATGATTGGAACCTCTCCTGTGAGTCCAAATTTAGATTCCGATGCTTCACTTCAGGTTTACTGTATCCCTTGGACCTTCTTATTGACGATGAAACATAGAAATTGCATCCGAATTTAATACAAAAGGCACAATGCCGCCTTAAGTACAAGAGGACTGACACTCTAACTTTCTTTGATTTGAACCTTTCCTGTGAGTCCAGTTTTAGATTCCGATCCTTCTCTTCAGGTTTACTGTATACCTCAGAACGTCTTATTGTCGATCAAACAAACAAATTGCATTCGAATCTTATCCAAAAGGCACAATGGCGACTAAAGTACAAGAGGGCTGACACTCTAACTTTCCATGATTTGAACCAATCCTGTGAGTCCAGTTTTAGATTCCGATGCTTCACTTCACGTATACTGTATACTTTGGACCGTCTTATTGACGATGAAACACAGAGTTTGCATCCGAATTTAATGCAAAAGGCACAATCCCAACTTAAGTACAAGAGGACAGACACTCTAACTTTCTATGATTTCAACCTCTCCTGTGAGTCCAGTTTTAGATTCCGATGCTTCACTTCAGGTTACTGTATACCTTGGAACTTCTTATTGACGATGAAACACAGAAATTGCATCCGAAATTAATACACAAGGCACAATGCCGAATTAAGTAAGAGAGGACTGACACTTTCATTTTCTATGATTTGAACCTCTCCTGTGAGTCCAGTTTTAGATTCCGATGCTTCACTTGAGGTTACTGTATACCTTGGACCTTCTTCTTGACGATGAAACACAGAAATTGCATCGAAATTTAATACGAAATGCATAATACCGACTTAAGTAAAAGAAGAGTGAAACTCTAATACTCTATGATTTGAACCTCTCCTGTGAGTCCAGTATTAGATTCCGATGCTTCACTTCAGGTTTACTGTATCCCTTGGACCTTCTTATTAACGATGAAACACAGGAAATGTATCCGAATTTAATACATAAGGTACAATGCCGACTTAAGTACAAGAGAAGTGACACTCTATCTTTCTATGATTTGAACCTCTACTGTGAGTCCAGTTTTGGATTCCGATGCTGCACTTCAGGTTTACTGTATCCCTTGGACTTTCTTATTGACGATGAAACTTAGAAATTGCATCAGAATTTAATACAAAAGGCACAATGCCGACTTAAGTACAAGAGGACTGACACTCTAACTTTCTATGATTTGAACCTATCCTGTGAGTCCAGTTTTAGATTCCGATGCTTCACTTCAGGTTTACTGTATACCTTGGACCTTCTTATTCACGATGAAACACAGAAATTGCATCGGAATTAAATTCAAAAGTCACATTGCCGACTTAAATACAAGATTACTGACACTCTAACGTAATATGATTGGAACCTCTCCTGTGAGTCCATATTTACATTCCGATGCTTCACTTCAGGTTTACTGTATCCCTTGGACCTTCTTATTGACGATGAAACTTAGAAATTGCATCAGAAATTAATACAAATGGCACAATGCCTACTCAAGTACAAGAGGACTGACACTCTGACTTTCTATGATTTGAACCTCTCCTGTGAGTCCAGTTTTAGATTCCGATGCTTCACTTCAGGTTTACTGTATACCTTGGACCTTCTTATTCACGATGAAACACAGATATTGCATCGGAATTAAATTGAAAAGTCACAATGCCGACTTAAATACAAGTTTACTGACACTCTAACTTTCTTTGACTTGAACCTCTCCTGTGAGTCCAGTTTTAGATTCCGATCCTTCTCTTCAGGTTTACTGTATACCTCCGACCTTCTTATCGACGATGAAACACAGAAATTACATACGAATCTTATACAAAATGCACAATGGCGACTTAAGTACAAGAGGGCTGACACTCTAACTTTCCATGATTTGAACCACTCCTGTGAGTCCAGTTTTAGATTCCGATGCTTCACTTCAGGTTTACTGTATACCTCCGACCTTCTTATCGACGATGAAACACAGAAATTACATCCGAATCTTATACAAAATGCACAATGGCGACTTAAGTACAAGAGGGCTGACACTCTAACTTTCTATATTTTAACCTCTCCTGTGAGTCCAGTTTTTGATTCCGATACTTCACTTCAGGTATACTGTTACCTTGGACCTTCTTATTGACGATAAAACACAGAAATTGCATCCGAATTTAATACAAAAGGCACAATGCGGACTTAAGTACAAAAGGACTGACAGTCTCACTTTCTTCGATTTGAACCTCTCCTGTGAGTCCAGTTTTAGGTTCCGATGCTTCACTTCAGGTTTACTGTATACCTTGAACCTTCTTATTGACGATGAAACACCTAAATTGCATTCGAATTTAACACAAAAGGCTAAATGCCGACGGAAGTAGAAGAGTACTGACACTCAAACTTTCTATGATTTGAACCTGTCCTGTGAGTCCAGATTTAGATTCCGATGCTTCACTTCAGGTTTCCTGTACCCTTGGACCTTCTTATTGACGATGAAACACAGAAATTGCATCCGAATTAAATACAAAACGCACAATCCCGACTTAAGTACAAGAGGACTGACACTCTAACTTTCGATGATTTGAACCTCTCCTGTGAGTCCAGTTTTAGATTCCGATGCTTCACTTCAGGTTTACTGTTTACCTTGGACCTTCTTATTGACGATGGAACACAGAAATTGAATCGCAATTAAATTCAAAAGGCATAATGCCGGCTTAAGTACAAGAGGACTGACACTCTAACTTTCTATAATTGAACCTCTCCTGTGAGTCCAGTTTTGTATTCCGATGCTTCACTTCAGGTTTACTGTATACATTGTACCTTCTTATTGACGATGAAACACCTAAATTGCATTCGAATTTAATACAAAAGGCACAATGCCGACCTAAGTACAAGAGTACTGACACTCAAACTCTCTATGATTTGAACCTGTCCTGTGACTCCAGATTTAGATTCCGATGCTTCACTTCAGGTTTACTGTTTACCTTGGACCTTCTTATTGACGATGGAACACAGAAATTGAATCGGAATTAAATTCAAAAGACACAATGCCGACTTAAGTACAAGAGGACTGACACTCTAACTTTCTATAATTGAACCTCTCCTGTGAGTCCAGATTTAGATTCCGATGCTTCACTTCAGGTTTCCTGTACCCTTGGACCTTCTTATTGACGATGAAACACAGAAATTGCATCCGAATTTAATACAAAACGCACAATCCCGACTTAAGTACAAGAGGACTGACACTCTAACATTCGATGATTTGAACCTCTCCTGTGAGTCCAGTTTTAGATTCCGATGCTTCACGTCAGGTTTACTGGTTACCTTGGACCTTCTTATTGACGATGGAACACAGAAATTGAATCGGAATTAAATTCAAAAGGCACAATGCCGAGTTAAGTACAAGAGGACTGACACTCTAACTTTCTATGATTTGAACCTCTCCTGTGAGTCCAGTTTTAGATTCCAATGCTTCACTTCCGGTTTACTGTATTCCTTGGACCTTCTTATTGACGATGAAACACAGAAAATGCATCCGAATTTAATACAAAAGGCACAATACCGACTTAAGTACTACTGTAGTGACACTCTAACTTTCTATGATTTGAACCTCTCCTGTGAGTCCAGTTTTAGATTCCGATGCTTCACTTCAGGTTTACTGGTTACCTTGGACCTTCTTATTGACGATGGAACGCAGAAATTGAATCGGAAATAAATTCAAATGGCACAATGCCGTCTTAAGTACAAGAGGACTGACACTCTAACTATCTATAATTGAACCTCTCGTGTGAGTCCAGTTTTGGATTCCGATGCTTCCCCTCAGGTTTACTGTATCCCTTGGAACTTCTTATTGACGATGAAACACAGAAATTGCATCCGAATTTAATACAAAAGGCACAATACCGACTTAAGTACTAGAGTAGTGACACTCTAACTTTCTATGATTTGAACCTGTCCTGTGAGTCCTGATTTAGATTCCGATGCTTCACTTCAGGTTTCCTGTACCCTTGGACCTTCTTATTGACGATGAAACACAGAAATTGCATCCGAATTTAATACAAAACGCACAATCCCGACTTAAGTACAAGAGGACTGACACTCTAGCTTTCGATGATTTGAACCTCTCCTGTAAGTCCAGTTTTAGATTCCGATGCTTCACTTCAGGTTTACTGTTTACCTTGGACCTTCTTATATACGATGGAACACAGAAATTGAATCGCAATTAAATTCAAAAGGCATAATGCCGGCTTAAGTACAAGAGGACTGACACTCTAACTTTCTATAATTGAACCTCTCCTGTGAGTCCAGTTTTGTATTCCGATGCTTCACTTCAGGTTTACTGTATACATTGTACCTTCTTATTGACGATGAAACACCTAAATTGCATTTGAATTTAATACAAAAGGCACAATGCCGACCTAAGTACAAGAGTACTGACACTCAAACTTTCTATGATTTGAACCTGTCCTGTGACTCCAGATTTAGATTCCGATGCTTCACTTCAGGTTTACTGTTTACCTTGGACCTTCTTATTGACGATGGAACATAGAAATTGAATCGGAATTAAATTCAAAAGGCACAATGCCGACTTAAGTACAAGAGGACTGACACTCTAACTTTCTATAATTGAACCTCACCTGTGAGTACAGTTTTCATTCCGATGCTTCACTTCCTGTTTACTGTATCCCTTGGACCTTCTTATTGACGATGAGACACAGAAATTGCATCCGAATTTAATACAAAAGTCTCAATGCCGACTTACGTACAAGAGGACTGACACTCTAACTTTCTATGATTTGAACCTCTCCTGTGAGTCCAGTTTTAGATTCCGATGCTTCACTTCAGGTTTACTGTATACCTTGCACCTTCTTATTGACGATGAAACACCTAAATTGCAATCGAATTTAATACAAAAGGCACAATGCCGACGGAAGTACAAGAGTACTGACACTCAAACTTTCTATGATTTGAACCTGTCCTGTGAGTCCAGATTTAGATTCCGATGCTTCACTTCAGGTTTCCTGTACCCTTGGACCTTCTTATTGACGATGAAACACAGAAATTGTATCTGAATTTAATACAAAATGCGCAATGCTGACCTAAAGCAAGAGGACTGACACTCCTACTTAATATGATTGGAACCTCTCCTGTGAGTCCAAATTTAGATTCCGATGCTTCACTTCAGGTTTACTGTATCCCTTGGACCTTCTTATTGACGATGAAACATAGAAATTGCATCCGAATTTAATACAAAAGGCACAATGCCGCCTTAAGTACAAGAGGACTGACACTCTAACTTTCTTTGATTTGAACCTTTCCTGTGAGTCCAGTTTTAGATTCCGATCCTTCTCTTCAGGTTTACTGTATACCTCAGAACGTCTTATTGTCGATCAAACAAACAAATTGCATTCGAATCTTATCCAAAAGGCACAATGGCGACTAAAGTACAAGAGGGCTGACACTCTAACTTTCCATGATTTGAACCAATCCTGTGAGTCCAGTTTTAGATTCCGATGCTTCACTTCAGGTATACTGTATACTTTGGACCGTCTTATTGACGATGAAACACAGAGTTTGCTTCCGAATTTAATGCAAAAGGCACAATCCCAACTTAAGTACAAGAGGACAGACACTCTAACTTTCTATGATTTCAACCTCTCCTGTGAGTCCAGTTTTAGATTCCGATGCTTCACTTCAGGTTACTGTATACCTTGGAACTTCTTATTGACGATGAAACACAGAAATTGCATCCGAAATTAATACACAAGGCACAATGCCGAATTAAGTAAGAGAGGACTGACACTTTCATTTTCTATGATTTGAACCTCTCCTGTGAGTCCAGTTTTAGATTCCGATGCTTCACTTGAGGTTACTGTATACCTTGGACCTTCTTCTTGACGATGAAACACAGAAATTGCATCGAAATTTAATACGAAATGCATAATACCGACTTAAGTAAAAGAAGAGTGAAACTCTAAAACTCTATGATTTGAACCTCTCCTGTGAGTCCAGTATTAGATTCCGATGCTTCACTTCAGGTTTACTGTATCCCTTGGACCCTCTTATTAACGATGAAACACAGGAAATGTATCCGAATTTAATACATAAGGTACAATGCCGACTTAAGTACAAGAGAAGTGACACTCTATCTTTCTATGATTTGAACCTCTACTGTGAGTCCAGTTTTGGATTCCGATGCTGCACTTCAGGTTTACTGTATCCCTTGGACTTTCTTATTGACGATAAAACTTAGAAATTGCATCAGAATTTAATACAAAAGGCACAATGCCGACTTAAGTACAAGAGGACTGACACTCTAACTTTCTATGATTTGAACCTATCCTGTGAGTCCAGTTTTAGATTCCGATGCTTCACTTCAGGTTTACTGTATACCTTGGACCTTCTTATTCACGATGAAACACAGAAATTGCATCGGAATTAAATTCAAAAGTCACATTGCCGACTTAAATACAAGATTACTGACACTCTAACGTAATATGATTGGAACCTCTCCTGTGAGTCCATATTTACATTCCGATGCTTCACTTCAGGTTTACTGTATCCCTTGGACCTTCTTATTGACGATGAAACTTAGAAATTGCATCAGAAATTAATACAAATGGCACAATGCCTACTCAAGTACAAGAGGACTGACACTTTGACTTTCTATGATTTGAACCTCTCCTGTGAGTCCAGTTTTAGATTCCGATGCTTCACTTCAGGTTTACTGTATACCTTGGACCTTCTTATTCACGATGAAACACAGAAATTGCATCGGAATTAAATTCAAAAGTCACATTGCCGACTTAAATACAAGATTACTGACACTCTAACGTAATATGATTGGAACCTCTCCTGTGAGTCCATATTTACATTCCGATGCTTCACTTCAGGTTTACTGTATCCCTTGGACCTTCTTATTGACGATGAAACTTAGAAATTGCATCAGAAATTAATACAAATGGCACAATGCCTACTCAAGTACAAGAGGACTGACACTCTGACTTTCTATGATTTGAACCTGTCCTGTGAGTCCAGATTTAGATTCCGATGCTTCACTTCAGGTTTCCTGTACCCTTGGACCTTCTTATTGACGATGAAACACAGAAATTGCATCCGAATTAAATACAAAACGCACAATCCCGACTTAAGTACAAGAGGACTGACACTCTAACTTTCGATGATTTGAACCTCTCCTGTGAGTCCAGTTTTAGATTCCGATGCTTCACTTCAGGTTTACTGTTTACCTTGGACCTTCTTATTGACGATGGAACACAGAAATTGAATCGCAATTAAATTCAAAAGGCATAATGCCGGCTTAAGTACAAGAGGACTGACACTCTAACTTTCTATAATTGAACCTCTCCTGTGAGTCCAGTTTTGTATTCCGATGCTTCACTTCAGGTTTACTGTATACATTGTACCTTCTTATTGACGATGAAACACCTAAATTGCATTCGAATTTAATACAAAAGGCACAATGCCGACCTAAGTACAAGAGTACTGACACTCAAACTCTCTATGATTTGAACCTGTCCTGTGACTCCAGATTTAGATTCCGATGCTTCACTTCCGGTTTACTGTATTCCTTGGACCTTCTTATTGACGATGAAACACAGAAAATGCATCCGAATTTAATACAAAAGGCACAATACCGACTTAAGTACTACTGTAGTGACACTCTAACTTTCTATGATTTGAACCTCTCCTGTGAGTCCAGTTTTAGATTCCGATGCTTCACTTCAGGTTTACTGGTTACCTTGGACCTTCTTATTGACGATGGAACGCAGAAATTGAATCGGAAATAAATTCAAATGGCACAATGCCGTCTTAAGTACAAGAGGACTGACACTCTAACTATCTATAATTGAACCTCTCGTGTGAGTCCAGTTTTGGATTCCGATGCTTCCCCTCAGGTTTACTGTATCCCTTGGAACTTCTTATTGACGATGAAACACAGAAATTGCATCTGAATTTAATACAAAAGGCACAATACCGACTTAAGTACTAGAGTAGTGACTAACTTTCTATGATTTGAACCTGTCCTGTGAGTCCAGTTTTAGATTCCGATGCTTCACTTCAGGTTTACTGTATACCTTGCACCTTCTTATTGACGATGAAACACCTAAATTGCAATCGAATTTAATACAAAAGGCACAATGCCGACGGAAGTACAAGAGTACTGACACTCAAACTTTCTATGATTTGAACCTGTCCTGTGAGTCCAGATTTAGATTCCGATGCTTCACTTCAGGTTTCCTGTACCCTTGGACCTTCTTATTGACGATGAAACACAGAAATTGCATCCAAATTTAATACAAAACGCACAATCCCGACTTAAGTACAAGAGGACTGACACTCTAACTTTCGATGATTTGAACCTCTCCTGTGAGTCCAGTTTTAGATTCCGATGCTTCACTTCAGGTTTACTGTTTACCTTGGACCTTCTTATTGACGATGGAACACAGAAATTGAATCGCAATTAAATTCAAAAGGCATAATGCCGGCTTAAGCACAAGAGGACTGACACTCTAACTTTCTATAATTGAACCTCTCCTGTGAGTCCAGTTTTGTATTCCGATGCTTCACTTCAGGTTTACTATATACATTGTACCTTCTTATTGACGATGAAACACCTAAATTGCATTCGAATTTAATACAAAAGGCACAATGCCGACGGAAGTACAAGAGTACTGACACTCAAACTTTCTATGATTTGAACCTGTCCTGTGAATCCAGATTTAGATTCCGATGCTTCACTTCAGGTTTCGTGTACCCTTGGACCTTCTTATTGACGATGAAACACAGAAATTGCATCCGAATTTAATACAAAACGCACAATCCCGACTTAAGTACAAGAGGACTGACACTCTAACTTTCGATGATTTGAACCTCTCCAGTGAGTCCAGTTTTAGATTCCGATGCTTCACTTCAGGTTTACTGTTTACCTTGGACCTCCTTATTGACGATGGAACACAGAAATTGAATCGCAATTAAATTCAAAAGGCATAATGCCGGCTTAAGTACAAGAGGACTGACACTCTAACTTTCTATAATTGAACCTCTCCTGTGAGTCCAGTTTTGTATTTCGATGCTTCACTTCAGGTTTACTGTATTCATTGTACCTTCTTATTGACGATGAAACACCTAAATTGCATTCGAATTTAATACAAAAGGCACAATGCCGACCTAAGTACAAGAGTACTGACTTTCAAACTTTCTATGATTTGAACCTCTCCTGTGAGACCAGTTTTAGATTCCGATGCTTCACTTCAGGTTTACTGTATAACTCGGACCTTCATTTTGACGATGAAACACAGAAATTGCATCCACATTTAATACAAAAGGCAGAATGCCGACTTAAGTACAAGAGGACTGACACTCTAACTTTCTATGATTTGAACCTCTCCTGTGAGTCCAGTTTTAGATTCCGATTCTTCACTTCATGTTTACTGTATACTTTGGACCTTCTTATTGTCGAAGGAACACAGAAATTAAATCGGAATTAAATTCAAAAGGCACAATGCCGACTTAAGTACAAGAGGACTGACACTCTAACTTTCTATAATTGAACCTCTCCTGTGAGTCCAGTTTTGGATTCTGATGCTTCACTTCAGGATTACTGTATCCCTTGGACCTTCTTATTGCCGATGAAACACAGAAATTGCATCCGAATGTAATACAAAAGGCACAATGCCGACGTAGGTACAAGAGTACTGACACTCTAACTTTCTATGATTTGAACCTCTGCTGTGAGTCCAGTTTTAGATTCCGATGCTTCACTTCAGGTTTACTGTATACCTTGCACCTTCTTATTGACGATGAAACACAGAAATTGCATCCGAATTTAATACAAAAGTCACAATGCCGACTTAAGTACATGAGGACTGACACTCTAACTTTCTATGATTTGAGCCTCTCCCGTGAGTCCAGTTTAAGATTCCGATGCGTCACTTCAGGTTTACTGTTTACCTCAGACCTTCTTTTTGAAGATGAAACACAGAAATTGCATCCGAATTTAATACAAAAGGCACAATGCCGACTTAAGTACAAGAGGGCTGACATTCTAACTTACTATGATTTGAACCTTTCCTGTGAGTCCAGTTTTAGATTCCGATGCTTCACAACAGGTTTACTGGATAACTTGGACCTTCTTATTGACGATGAAACACAGAGATTGCATCCGAATTTAATACAAAAGCACAATGCCAACTTAAGTACATGAGGACTGACACTCTAAACTTTCTATGATTTCAAACACTCCCGTGAGTCCAGTTTTTGATTCCGATGCTTCACTTCAGGTTTACTGTATACCTTGGACCTTCTTATTGACGATGAAACACAGAAATTGCATCCGAATTTAATACGAAAGGCACAATGCCGACTTAAGTACAAGAGGACTGACACTCTCACTTTCTATGTTTTGAACCTCTCCTTTGAGTCCAGTTTCAGATTCCGATGCTTCACTTCATGATTACTGTATATCTTGCACCTTCTTATTGATGATGAAACACAGAGTTTGCATCCGAATTTAATACAAAAGGTACAAAGCCGACTTAAGTACAAGAGAACTGACACTCTCACTTTCTATGATTTGAACCTCTGCTGTGAGTACAGTTTTAGATTCCGATGCTTCACTTCAGGTTTACTGTATACCTTGCACCTTCTTATTGACGATGAAACACAGAAATTGCATTCGAATTAAATACAAAAGGCACAATGCCGATTTAAATACAAGAGGACTGACACTCTATATTTCAATGATTTGAACCTCTCCTGTGAGTCCAGTTTTAGATTCCGATGCTTCACTTCAGGTTTTCTGTTTCCCTTGGACCTTCTTGTTGACGATGAAACACAGAAATTGCCTCCAAATTTAATACAAAATGCACAATACCGACTTAAGTAAAAGGGAAGTGAAACTCTAAAACTCTATGATTTGAACCTCTCCTGTGAGTCCAGTTTTAGATTCCGATGCTTCACTTCAGGTTTACTGTATCGCTTGGACCTTCTTATTGACGATGAAACACAGAAATTGTATCTGAATTTAATACAAAATGCGCAATGCTGACCTAAAGCAAGAGGACTGACACTCCTACTTAATATGATTGGAACCTCTCCTGTGAGTCCAAATTTAGATTCCGATGCTTCACTTCAGGTTTACTGTATCCCTTGGACCTTCTTATTGACGATGAAACATAGAAATTGCATCCGAATTTAATACAAAAGGCACAATGCCGCCTTAAGTACAAGAGGACTGACACTCTAACTTTCTTTGATTTGAACCTTTCCTGTGAGTCCAGTTTTAGATTCCGATCCTTCTCTTCAGGTTTACTGTATACCTCAGAACGTCTTATTGACGATCAAACAAACAAATTGCATTCGAATCTTATCCAAAAGGCACAATGGCGACTAAAGTACAAGAGGGCTGACACTCTAACTTTCCATGATTTGAACCAATCCTGTGAGTCCAGTTTTAGATTCCGATGCTTCACTTCAGGTATACTGTATACTTTGGACCGTCTTATTGACGATGAAACACAGAGTTTGCATCCGAATTTAATGCAAAAGGCACAATCCCAACTTAAGTACAAGAGGACAGACACTCTAACTTTCTATGATTTCAACCTCTCCTGTGAGTCCAGTTTTAGATTCCGATGCTTCACTTCAGGTTACTGTATACCTTGGAACTTCTTATTGACGATGAAACACAGAAATTGCATCCGAAATTAATACACAAGGCACAATGCCGACTTAAGTAAGAGAGGACTGACACTCTCATTTTCTATGATTTGAACCTCTCCTGTGAGTCCAGTTTGAGATTCCGATGCTTCACTTGAGGTTACTGTATACCTTGGACCTTCTTCTTGACGATGAAACACAGAAATTGCATCGAAATTTAATACGAAATGCATAATACCGACTTAAGTAAAAGAAGAGTGAAACTCTAAAACTCTATGATTTGAACCTCTCCTGTGAGTCCAGTATTAGATTCCGATGCTTCACTTCAGGTTTACTGTATCCCTTGGACCTTCTTATTAACGATGAAACACAGAAAATGTATCCGAATTTAATACATAAGGTACAATGCCGACTTAAGTACAAGAGAAGTGACACTCTATCTTTCTATGATTTGAACCTCTACTGTGAGTCCAGTTTTGGATTCCGATGCTGCACTTCAGGTTTACTGTACCCCTTGGACTTTCTTATTGACGATGAAACTTAGAAATTGCATCAGAATTTAATACAAAAGGCACAATGCCGACTTAAGTACAAGAGGACTGACACTCTAACTTTCTATGATTTGAACCTATCCTGTGAGTCCAGTTTTAGCTTCCGATGCTTCACTTCAGGTTTACTGTATACCTTGGACCTTCTTATTCACGATGAAACACAGAAATTGCATCGGAATTAAATTTAAAAGTCACATTGCCGACTTAAATACAAGATTACTGACACTCTAACGTAATATGATTGGAACCTCTCCTGTGAGTCCATATTTAGATTCCGATGCTTCACTTCAGGTTTACTGTATCCCTTGGACCTTCTTATTGACGATGAAACTTAGAAATTGCATCAGAAATTAATACAAATGGCACAATGCCTACTTAAGTACAAGAGGACTGACACTCTGACTTTCTATCATTTGAACCTCTCCTGTGAGTCCAGTTTTAGATTCCGATGCTTCACTTCAGGTTTACTGTATACCTTGGACCTTCTTATTCACGATGAAACACAGATATTGCATCGGAATTAAATTGAAAAGTCACAATGCCGACTTAAATACAAGTTTACTGACACTCTAACTTTCTTTGATTTGAACCTCTCCTGTGAGTCCAGTTTTAGATTCCGATCCTTCTCTTCAGGTTTACTGTATACCTCCGACCTTCTTATCGACGATGAAACACAGAAATTACATCCCAATCTTATACAAAATGCACAATGGCGACTTAAGTACAAGAGGGCTGACACTCTAACTTTCCATGATTTGAACCACTCCTGTGAGTCCAGTTTTAGATTCCGATGCTTCACTTCAGGTTTACTGTATACTTTAAACCTTCTTATTGATGATGAAACACAGAGTTTGCATCCGAATTCAATACAAAAGGCACAATTCCAACTTAAGTACAAGAGGACAGACACTCTAACTTTCTATGATTTCAACCTCTCCTTTGAGTCCAGTTTTAAGTTCCGATGCTTCACTTCAGGTTACTGTATACCTTGGAACTTCTTATTGACGATGAAACACAGAAATTGCATCCGAATTTAATACACAAGCACAATGCCGACTTAAGTAAAAGAGGACTGACACTCTCACTTTCTACGGTTTGAACCTCTCCTGTGAGTCCAGTTTTAGATTCCGATCCTTCACTTCAGGTTTACTGTATCCTTTGGACCTTCTTATTGACGATGAAACACAGAAAATGCATCCGAATTTAATACAAAAGGCACAATACCGACTTAAGTACTACAGTAGTGACACTCTAACTTTCTATGATTTGAACCTCTCCTGTGAGTCCAGTTTTAGATTCCGATGCTTCACTTCAGGTTTACTGGTTACCTTGGACCTTCTTATTGACGATGGAACGCAGAAATTGAATCGGAATAAATTCAAATGGCACAATGCCGTCTTAAGTACAAGAGGACTGACACTCTAACTATCTATAATTGAACCTATCGTGTGAGTCCAGTTTTGGATTACGATGCTTCCCCTCAGGTTTACTGTATCCCTTGGACCTTCTTATTGACGATGAAACACAGAAAATGCATCCGAATTTAATACAAAACGCACAATCCCGACTTAAGTACAAGAGGACTGACACTCTAGCTTTCGATGATTTGAACCTCTCCTGTAAGTCCAGTTTTAGATTCCGAAGCTTCACTTCAGGTTTACTGTTTACCTTGGACCCTCTTATATACGATGGAACACAGAAATTGAATCGCAATTAAATTCAAAAGGCATAATGCCGGCTTAAGTACAAGAGGACTGACACTCTAACTTTCTATAATTGAACCTCACCTTTGAGTCCAGTTTTCATTCCGATGCTTCACTTCCTGTTTACTGTATCCCTTGGACCCTCTTATTGACGATGAGACACAGAAATTGCATCCGAATTTAATACAAAAGTCTCAATGCCGACTTACGTACAAGAGGACTGACACTCTAACTTTCTATGATTTGAACCTCTCCTGTGAGTCCAGTTTTAGATTCCGATGCTTCACTTCAGGTTTACTGTATACCTTGCACCTTCTTATTGACGATGAAACACCTAAATTGCATTCGAATTTAATACAAAAGGCACAATGCCGACGGAAGTACAAGAGTACTGACACTCAAACTTTCTATGATTTGAACCTGTCCTGTGAGTCCAGATTTAGATTCCGATGCTTCACTTCAGGTTTCCTGTACCCTTGGACCTTCTTATTGACGATGAAACACAGAAATTGCATCCGAATTTAATACAAAACGCACAATCCCGACTTAAGTACAAGAGGACTGACACTCTAACTTTCGATGATTTGAACCTCTCCTGTGAGTCCAGTTTTAGATTCCGATGCTTCACTTCAGGTTTACTGTTTACCTTGGACCTTCTTATTGACGATGGAACACAGAAATAGAATCGCAATTAAATTCAAAAGGCATAATGCCGGCTTAAGTACAAGAGGACTGACACTCTAACTTTCTATAATTGAACCTCTCCTGTGAGTCCAGTTTTGTATTCCGATGCTTCACTTCAGGTTTACTATATACATTGTACCTTCTTATTGACGATGAAACACCTAAATTGCATTCGAATTTAATACAAAAGGCACAATGCCGACGGAAGTACAAGAGTACTGACACTCAAACTTTCTATGATTTGAACCTGTCCTGTGAGTCCAGATTTAGATTCCGATGCTTCACTTCAGGTTTCCTGTACCCTTGGACCTTCTTATTGACGATGAAACACAGAATTTGCATCCGAATTTAATACAAAACGCACAATCCCGACTTAAGTACAAGAGGACTGACACTCTAACTTTCTATGATTTGAACCTCTCCTGTGAGTCCAGTTTTAGATTCCGATTCTTCACTTCATGTTTACTGTATACTTTGGACCTTCTTATTGTCGATGGAACACAGAAATTGAATCGGAATTAAATTCAAAAGGCACAATGCCGACTTAAGTACAAGAGGACTGACACTCTAACTTTCTATAATTGAACCTCTCCTGTGAGTCCAGTTTTGGATTCTGATGCTTCACTTCAGGATTACTGTATCCCTTGGACCTTCTTATTGCCGATGAAACACAGAAATTGCATCCGAATGTAATACAAAAAGCACAATGCCGACGTAGGTACAAGAGTACTGACACTCTAACTTTCTATGATTTGAACCTCTCCTGTGAGTCCAGTTTTATATTCCGATACTTCACTTCAGGTGTAGTGCATCCATTGGACCTTCTTATTGACGATGAAACACAGAAATTGCATCCGAATTTAATACAAAAGTCACAATGCCAAATTAAGTACATGAGGACTGACACTCTAACTTTCTATGACTTGAGCCTCTCCCGTGAGTCCAGTTTAAGATTCCGATGCGTCACTTCAGGTTTACTGTTTACCTCAGACCTTCTTTTTGAAGATGAAACACAGAAATTGCATCCGAATTTAATACAAAAGGCACAATGCCGACTTAAGTACAAGAGGGCTGACATTCTAACTTACTATGATTTGAACCTTTCCTGTGAGTCCAGTTTTAGATTCCGATGCTTCACAACAGGTTTACTGGACAACTTGGACCTTCTTATTGACGATGAAACACAGAGATTGAATCCGAATTTAATACAAAAGCACAATGCCAACTTAAGTACATGAGGACTGACACTCTAACTTTCTATGATTTCAAACACTCCCGTGAGTCCAGTTTTAGATTCCGATGCTTCACTTCAGGTTTACTGTATACCTTGGACCTTTTTATTGACGATGAAACACAGAAATTGCATCCGAATTTAATACGAAAGGCACAATGCCGACTTAAGTACAAGAGGACTGACACTCTCACTTTCTATGTTTTGAACCTCTCCTTTGAGTCCAGTTTCAGATTCCGATGCTTCACTTCATGATTACTGTATATCTTGCACCTTCTTATTGATGATGAAACACAGAGTTTGCATCCGAATTTAATACAAAAGGCACAATGCCGACTTAAGAACAAGAGAACTGACACTCTCACTTTCTATGATTTGAACCTCTGCTGTGAGTCCAGTTTTAGATTCCGATGCTTCACTTCAGGTTTACTGTATACCTTGCACCTTCTTATTGACGATGAAACACAGAAATTGCATTCGAATTAAATACAAAAGGCACAATGCCGATTTAAATACAAGAGGACTGACACTCTATCTTTCTATGTCTTGAACCTCTCCTGTGAGTCCAGTTTTAGATTCCGATGCTTCACTTCAGGTTTTCTGTTTCCCTTGGACCTTCTTGTTGACGATGAAACACAGAAATTGCCTCCAAATTTAATACAAAATGCACAATACCGACTTAAGTAAAAGGGAAGTGAAACTCTAAAACTCTATGATTTGAACCTCTCCTGTGAGTCCAGTTTTAGATTCCGATGCTTCACTTCAGGTTTACTGTATCCCTTGGACCTTCTTATTGACGATGAAACACAGAAATTGTATCTGAATTTAATACAAAATGCGCAATGCCGACCTAAAGCAAGAGGACTGACACTCCTACTTAATATGATTGGAACCTCTCCTGTGAGTCCAAATTTAGATTCCGATGCTTCACTTCAGGTTTACTGTATCCCTTGGACCTTCTTATTGACGATGAAACATAAAAATTGCATCCGAATTTAATACAAAAGGCACAATGCCGACTTAAGTACAAGAGGACTGACACTCTAACTTTCTTTGATTTGAACCTTTCCTGTGAGTCCAGTTTTAGATTCCGATCCTTCTCGTCAGGTTTACTGTATACCTCAGAACGTCTTATTGACGATCAAACAAACAAATTGCATTCGAATCTTATCCAAAAGGCACAATGGCGACTAAAGTACAAGAGGGCTGACACTCTAACTTTCCATAATTTGAGCCACTCCTGTGAGTCCAGTTTTAGATTCCGATGCTTCACTTCAGGTATACTGTATACTTTGGACCGTCTTATTGACGATGAAACACAGAGTTTGCATCCGAATTTAATGCAAAAGGCACAATCCCAACTTAAGTACAAGAGGACAGACACTCTAACTTTCTATGATTTCAACCTCTCCTGTGAGTCCAGTTTTAGATTCCGATGCTTCACTTCAGGTTACTGTATACCTTGGAACTTCTTATTGACGATGAAACACAGAAATTGCATCCGAAATTAATACACAAGGCACAATGCCGACTTAAGTAAGAGAGGACTGACACTCTCATTTTCTATGATTTGAACCTCTCCTGTGAGTCCAGTTTTAGATTCCGATGCTTCACTTGAGGTTACTGTATACCTTGGACCTTCTTCTTGACGATGAAACACAGAAATTGCATCGAAATTTAATACGAAATGCATAATACCGACTTAAGTAAAAGAAGATTGAAACTCTAAAACTCTATGATTTGAACCTCTCCTGTGAGTCCAGTATTAGATTCCGATGCTTCACTTCAGGTTTACTGTATCCCTTGGACCTTCTTATTAACGATGAAACACAGAAAATGTATCCGAATTTAATACATAAGGTACAATGCCGACTTAAGTACAAGAGAAGTGACACTCTATATTTCTATGATTTGAACCTCTACTGTGAGTCCAGTTTTGGATTCCGCTGCTGCACTTCAGGTTTACTGTATCCCTTGGACTTTCTTATTGACGATGAAACTTAGAAATTGCATCAGAATTTAATACAAAAGGCACAATGCCGACTTAAGTACAAGAGGACTGACACTCTAACTTTCTATGATTTGAACCAATCCTGTGAGTCCAGTTTTAGATTCCGATGCTTCACTTCAGGTTTACTGTATACCTTGGACCTTCTTATTCACGATGAAACACAGAAATTGCATCGGATTTAAATTCAAAAGTCACATTGCCGACTTAAATACAAGATTACTGACACTCTAACGTAATATGATTGGAACCTCTCCTGTGAGTCCATATTTAGATTCCGATGCTTCACTTCAGGTTTACTGTATCCCTTGGACCTTCTTATTGACGATGAAACTTAGAAATTGCATCAGAAATTAATACAAATGGCACAATGCCTACTTAAGTACAAGAGGACTGACACTCTGACTTTCTATGATTTGAACCTCTCCTGTGAGTCCAGATTTAGATTCCGATGCTTCACTTCAAATTTACTGTATACCTTGGACCTTCTTATTCACGATGAAACACAGAAATTGCATCGGAATTAAATTGAAAAGTCACAATGCCGACTTAAATACAAGTTTACTGACACTCTAACTTTCTTTGATTTGAACCTCTCCTGTGAGTCCAGTTTTAGATTCCGATCCTCCTCTTCTGGTTTACTGTATACCTCCGACCTTCTTATCGACGATGAAACACAGAAATTACATCCGAATCTTATACAAAATGCACAATGGCGACTTAAGTACAAGAGGGCTGACACTCTAACTTTCCATGATTTGAACCACTCCTGTGAGTCCAGTTTTAGATTCCGATGCTTCACTTCAGGTTTACTGTATACTTTAAACCTTCTTATTGATGTTGAAACACAGAGTTTGCATCCGAATTCAATACAAAAGGCACAATTCCAACTTAAGTACAAGAGGACAGACACTCTAACTTTCTATGATTTCAACCTCTCCTTTGAGTCCAGTTTTAAGTTCCGATTCTTCACTTCAGGTTACTGTATACCTTGGAACTTCTTATTGACGATGAAACACAGAAATTGCATCCGAATTTAATACACAAGCACAATGCCGACTTAAGTAAAAGAGGACTGACACTCTCACTTTCTACGGTTTGAACCTCTCCTGTGAGTCCAGTTTTAGATTCCGATCCTTCACTTCAGGTTTACTGTATCCTTTGGACCTTCGTATTGACGATGAAACACAGAAATAGCATCCGAATTTAATACAAAAGGTACAATGCCGACTTAAGTACAAGAGGACTGACACTGTCACTTTCTATGATTTGAATCTCTCCTGTGAGTCCAGTTTTAGATTCCGATGCTTCACTTCAGGTTTACTGTATCCCTTGGACCTTCTTATTGACGATGAAACACAAAAATTGCATCTGAATTTAATCGAAAAGGCACAATGCCGTCTTAAGTACAAGAGGACTGACACCCTCACTTTCTATGATTTGAACCTCTCCTGTGAGTCCAGTTTTAGATTCCGGTAATTCACTTCAGGTATACTGTATCAATTGAACCTTCCTATTGACGATGAAACACAGAAATTGCATCCGAATTTAATACAAAAGGCACAATGCCGACTTGAGTACAAGAGGACTGACACTCTAACTTTCTATGATTTGAACCTCTCCTGTGAGTTGATTGTTAGATTCCGATGCTTCACTTCAGGTTTACTGTATGCCTTGCACCTTCTTATTGACGATGAATCACAGAAATTGCATCCGAATTTAATACAAAAGGCACAATGCCGACTTAAGTACAAGAGGACTGACACTCTCACTTTCTATGATTTGAACCTCTCCTGTGAGTCCAGTTTTAGATTACGATGCTTCACTTCAGGTTTAACGTATACCTTGCACTTCTTATTGACGATGAAACACAGAAATTGCATCCGAATTTAATACAAAAGGCACAATGCCGACTTATCTACAAGAGGACTGACAGTCTAATTTTCTATGATTTCAACCTCTCCTGTGAGTCCAGTTTTAGATTCCGATGCTTCACTTAAGGGTTTACTGTATACCTTGCACCTTCGTATTGACGATGAAACACAGACATTTCATCCGAATTTAATACAAAAGGTACAATGCCGACTTAAGTACAAGAGGACTGACTCTCTCACTTTCCATGATTTGAATCTCTCCTGTGAGTCCAGTTTTAGATTCCGATGCTTCACTTCAGGTTTACTGTTTCCCTTGGACCTTCTTATTGACGATGAAACACAGAAGTTGCATCAGAATTTAATCGAAAAGGCACAATGCCGACTTAAGTACAAGAGGACTGACACTCTCACTTTCTATGATTTGAATCTCTCCGGTGACTCCAGTTTTAGATTCCGATGCTTAACTTCAGGTTTACTGTATCCCTTGCACCTTCTTATTGACGATGAAAGACAGAAATTGCATCTGAATTCAATCGAAAATGCACAATGCCGACCTAAGTACAAGAGGACTGACACTCTAATTTTCTATGATTTGAACCTCTCCTGTGAGTCCAGATTTAGATTCCGATGCTTCACTTCAGGTTTTCTGTATCCCTTGGACCTTCTTGTTGACGATGAAACATAGAATTTCCATCCGAATTAAATACAAAAGGCACAATGCCGATTTAAGTACAAGAGGACTGACACACTAACTTTCTATGATTTGAACCTCTCCTGTGAGTCCAGTTTTTGATTCCGATGCCTCACTTCAGGTTTACTGTATACCTTGGACCTTCTTATTGACGAAGAAACACAGAGTTTGCATCCGAATTTAATACAAAAGGCACAATTCCAACTTAAGTACAAGAGGACTGACACTCTCACTTTCTATGATTTGAATCTCTTCTGTGAGTCCAGTTTTAGATTCCATTGCTTCACTTCAGGTTTACTGTATCCCTTGGACCTTCTTAATGACGATGAAACACAGAAATTGTATCCGAATTTAATACAAAAGGCACAATGCCGACTTAAGTACAAGAGAACTGACACTCTAACTTTCTATGATTTGAACCTCTCCTGTGAGTTGAGTGTTAGATTCCGATGCTTCACTTCAGGTTTACTGTATCCCTTGGACCTTCTTATTGACGATGAAACACAAAAATTGCATCTGAATTTAATCGAAAAGGCACAATGCCGTCTTAAGTACAAGAGGACTGACACCCTCACTTTCTATGATTTGAACCTCTCCTGTGAGTCCAGTTTTAGATTCCGATAATTCACTTCAGGTATACTGTATCAATTGAACCTTCCTATTGACGATGAAACACAGAAATTGCATCCGAATTTAATACAAAAGGCACAATGCCGACTTGAGTACAAGAGGACTGACACTCTAACTTTCTATGATTTGATCCTCTCCTGTGAGTTGATTGTTAGGTTCCGATGCTTCACTTCAGGTTTACTGTATGCCTTGCACCTTCTTATTGACGATGAATCACAGAAATTGCATCCGAATTTAATACAAAAGGCACAATGCCGACTTAAGTACAAGAGGACTGACACTCTCACTTTCTATGATTTGAACCTCTCCTGTGAGTCCAGTTTTAGATTACGATGCTTCACTTCAGGTTTAACGTATACCTTGGACCTTCTTATTGACAATGAAACACAGAAATTGCGTCCGAATTTAATACAAAAGGCACAATGCCGACTTAACTACAAGAGGACTGACAGTCTAATTTTCTATGATTTGAACCTCTCCTGTGAGTCCAGTTTTAGATTCCGATGCTTCACTTAAGGGTTTACTGTATACCTTGCACCTTCGTATTCACGATGAAACACAGAAATTGCATCCGAATTTAATACAAAAGGTACAATGCCGACTTAAGTACAAGAGGACTGACACTCTCACTTTCTATGATTTTAACCTCTCCTGTGAGTCCAGATTTAGATTCCGATGCTTCACTTCAGGTTTTCTGTATCCCTTGGACCTTCTTGTTGACGATGAAACATAGAATATCCATCCGAATTAAATACAAAAGGCACAATGCCGATTTAAGTACAAGAGGAGTGACACACTAACATTCTATGATTTGAACCTCTCCTGTGAGTCCAGTTTTTGATTCCGATGCCCCACTTCAGGTTTACTGTATACCTTGGACCTTCTTATTGACGATGAAACACAGAGTTTGCATCCGAATTTAATACAAAAGGCACAATTCCAACTTAAGTACAAGAGGACTGACACTCTAACTTTCTATGATTTCAACCACTCCTGTGAGTCCAGTTTTAGCTTCCGATGCTTCACTTCAGGTTACTGTATACCTTGGACCTTCTTAATGACGATGAAACACAGAAATTGTATCCGAATTTAATACAAAAGGCACAATGCCGACTTAAGTACAAGAGAACTGACACTCTAACTTTCTATGTTTTGAACCTCTCCTGTGAGTCCAGTTTTAGATTCCGATGCTGCACTTCAGGTTTACTGTATCCCTTGGACCTTCTTATAGACGATGAAACACAGAAATTGCATCCGGATCTAATACAAAATCCACAATGCCGACCTAGAAACAAGAGGACTGACACTCTAACTTAATATGATTGGAACCTTTCCTGTGAGTCCAGATTTAGTTTCCGATACTTCACTTCAGGTTTACTGTATCCCCTGGACCGTCTTATTGACCATGAAACATAGAAATTGCATCTGAAATTAATACAAAAGGCACAATGCCGACTTAAGTACAAGAGGACTGACACTCTAACTTTCTATGATTTGAACCGCTCCTGTGGGTCCAGTTTTAGATTCCGATGCTTCACTTCAGGTTTACTGTATACCTTGGACCTTCTTATTGACGACGAAACACAGAAATTGCATCGGAATTAAATTCAAAAGTCACAATGCCGACTTAAGTAAAAGAGGACTGACACTCTCACTTTCTACGGTTTGAACCTCTCCTGTGAGTCCAGTTTTAGATTCCGATCTTTCACTTCAGGTTTACTGTATCCTTTGGACCTTCGTATTGACGATGAAACACAGAAATAGCATCCGAATTTAATACAAAAGGTACAATGCCGACTTAAGTACCTGAGGACTGACACTGTCACCTTCTATGATTTGAATCTCTCCTGTGAGTCCAGTTTTAGATTCCGATGCTTCACTTCAGGCTTACTGTATCCCTTGGACCTTCTTATTGACGATGAAACACAAAAATTGCATCTGAATTTAATCGAAAAGGCACAATGCCGTCTTAAGTACAAGAGGACTGACACTCTAACTTTCTATGATTTGAACCTCTCCTGTGAGTTGAGTGTTAGATTCCGATGCTTCACTTCAGGTTTGCTGTATGCCTTGCACCTTCTTATTGACGATGAATCACAGAAATTGCATCCGAATTTAACACAAAAGGCACAATGCCGACTTAAGTTCAAGAGGACTAAAAAACTCTCACTTTTAATGATTTGAACCTCACCTGTGAGTCCAGTTTTAGATTATCATGCTTCACTTCAGGTTTAACGTATACCTTGGACCTTCTTATTGACGATGAAACACAGAAATTGCATCCGAATTTAATACAAAAGGCACAATGCCGACTTAACTACAAGAGGACTGACAGTCTAATTTTCTATGATTTGAACCTCTATTGTGAGTCCAGTTTTAGATTCCGATGGTTCACTTAAGGGTTTACTGTATACCTTGCACCTTCGTATTGACGATGAAACACAGAAATTGCATCCGAATTTAATACAAAAGGTACAATGCCGACTTAAGTACAAGAGGACTGACTCTCTCACTTTCTATGATTTGAATCTCTCCTGTGAGACCAGTTTTAGATTCCGATGCTTCACTTCAGGTTTACTGTATCCCTTGGACCTTCTTATTGACGATGAAACACAGAAGTTGCATCTGAATTTAATCGAAAAGGCACAATGCCGACTTAAGTACAAGAGGACTGACACTCTCACTTTCTATGATTTGAATCTCTCCGGTGACTCCAGTTTTAGATTCCGATGCTTCACTTCAGGTTTACTGTATCCCTTGCACCTTCTTATTGACGATGAAAGACAGAAATTGCATCTGAATTTAATCGAAAATGCACAATGCCGACCTAAGTACAAGAGGACTGACACTCTAACTTTCTATGATTTGAACCTCTCCTGTGAATCCAGATTTAGATTCCGATGCTTCACTTCAGGTTTCCTGTATCCCTTGGACCTTCTTGTTGACGATGAAACATGGAATTTCCATCCGAATTAAATACAAATGGCACAATGCCGACTTAAGTACAAGAGGAATGCACACTAACTTTCTATGACTTGAACCTCTCCTGTGAGTCCAGTTTTAGATTCCGATGCTTCACTTCAGGTTTACTGTACAACTTGGACCTTCTTATTGACGATGAAACACAGAAATTGCATCCGAATCTTTTACAAAATCCACAATGCCGACTTAAGTATCCCTTGGACCTTCTTATTGACGATGAAACACAGAAATTGCATCCGAATCTAATACAAAATCCACAATGCCGACCTAAAAACAAGAGGACTGGCACTCTAACTTAATATGATTGGAACCTTTCCTGTGAGTCCAGATTTAGTTTCCGATGCTTCACTTCAGGTTTACTGTATCCCCTGGACCTTCTTATTGACCATGAAACATAGAAATTGCATCCGAATTTAATACAAAAAGCACAATGCCGACTTAATTATATCCTGTATACCTTGCACCTTCATATTGACGATGAAACACAGAAATTTCATCCGAATTTAATACAAAATGCACAATGCCGACCTAAGTACAAGAGGACTGACACTTTAACTATGATTTGAACCTCTCCTGTGAGTCTAGATTTAGATTCCGATGCTTCACTTCAGGTTTCCTGTATTCCTTGGACCTTCTTGTTGACGATGAAACATAGAAATTCCATCCGAAGTAAATACAATAGGCACAATGCCGATTTAAGTACAAGAGGACTGACACTCTAACTATCTATGATTTGAACCTCTCCTGTGAGTGCAGTGTTAGATTCCGATGCTTCACTTCAGGTTTACTGTATACCTTGGACCTTCTTATTGACGATGAAACACAGAGTTTGCATCCGAATATAATACACAAGGCACAGGGCCGACTAAACTACAAGAGGACTGACAGTCTAATTTTCTATGATTTGAACCTCTCCTGTGAATCCAGTTTTCATTTCCGATGCTTCACTTCAGGTTTACTGTATCCCTTGGACCTTCTTATTGACCTTGAAACACTAAAACTTGCATCCAAATTTAATACAAAAGGCACAATACCGACTTAAGTAAAATAGGAGTGAAACTCTAAAACTCTATGATTTGAACCTCTCGTGTGAATCCAGTTTTAGATTCCGATGCTTCACTTCAGGTTTACTGTATCCCTTGGACCTTCTTATTGGCGATGAAACACAGAAATTGTATCCGAATTTAATACAAAAGGCACAATGCCGCTTTAAGTACAAGAGAACTGACACTCTAACTTTTTATGATTTGAACCTCTCCTGTGAGTCCAGTTTTAGATTCCGTTGCTGCACTTCAGGTTCCCTGTATCCCTTGGACCTTCTTATTGACGATGAAACACAGAAATTGCATCGGAATTAAATTCAAAAGTCACAATGCCGACTTAAATACAAGATAACTGACACTCTAACTTTCTACGATTTGAACCTCTCCTGTGAGTCCAGTTTTAGATTCCGATGCTTCACTTCAGGTTTCCTGTATACCTCGGACCTTCTTATTGACGATGTAACACAGAAAGTGCATCCGAAATTAATACAAAAGGCACATTGCCGACTAAACAACAAGAGGACTGACAGTCTAACTTTCTATGATTTGAACCTCTCCTGTGAGTCCAGTTTTGGATTCTGATGCTTCACTTCAATTTTACTGTATCCTTTGGACCTTCGTGTTGACGATGAAACACAGAAAATGCATCTGAATTTAATACAAAAGGCACAATGCCGACTTAAGTACAAGAGGACTGCCACCCTCACTTTCTATGATTTGAAACTCTTCTGTGAATCCAGTTTTAGATTCCGATGCTTCACTTCAGAATCACAGTATCCCTTGGACCTTCTTATTGACGATGAAACACAGAAATTGCATCTGAATTTAATACAAAAGCCACAATGCCGACTTAAGTACAAGTGGACTGACACTCTCACTTTCTTTGATTTGAACCTCTCCTGTGAGTCCAGTTTTAGATACCGATGCTCCACTTCAGGTTTACTGTATCCCATGAACCTTCCAATTGACGATGAAACACAGAAATTGCATCCGCATTTAATACAAAAGGCACAATGCCGACTTAAGTACAAGAGGACCGACACTCTTACTTTCTTTGATTTGAACCTCTCCTCTGAGTTGAGTGTTGGATTCCGATGCTTCACTTCAGGTTTACTGTATACCTTGCACCTTCTTATTGACGATGAATCACAGAAATTGCATCCGAATTTAAAACAAAAGGCACAATGCCGACTTAAGTACAAGAGGACTGACACTCTTACTTTCAATGATTTGAACCTCTTCTGTGAGTCCAGGTTTAGATTCCAATGCTTCACTTCAGGTTTCCTGTATACCTTGGACCTTCTTATTGACGATGAATCACAGAAATTGCGTCCGAATTTAATACAAAAGGCACAGTGCCGACATAACTACAAGAGGACTGACAGTCTAACTTTCTATGATTTGAACCTCTCCTGTGAGTCCAGTTTTAGAATCCTATGCTTCACTTCAGGTTTACTGTATACCTTGCACCTTCTTATTGACGATGAAACACAGAAATAGCATCCGAATTTAATACAAAATGCACAATGCCGACCAAGTACAAGCGCACTGACACTCTAACTTTCTATGAATTGAACCTCTCTTGTGAGTCCAGATTTAGATTCCCATGCTTCACTTCAGGTTTCCTGTATCCCTTGGACCTTCTTGTTGACGATGAAACATAGAAATTCCATCCGAATTAAATACAAAAGGCACAATGCTGATTTAAGTACAAGGGGACAGACATTCTAACTTTCTATGATTTGAACCTCTCCTGTGAGTCCAGTTTTAGATTCCGATGCTTCACTTCAGGTTTCTGTATACCTTAGACCTTCTTATTGACGATGAAACACAGAAATTGCATCCGAATTAAATACACAAGGCACAATGCCGACTTAAGTAAAAGAGGACTGAAACTCTCACTTTCTATGATCTGAACCTCTCCTGTGAGTCCAGTTTTAGATTCCGATGCTTCACTTCAGGTTTACTGTATCCTTTGGACCTTCGTATTGACGATGAAACACAGAAATTGCATCTGAATTTAATACAAAAGGCACAATGCCGACTTAAGTACAAGAGGACTGACACCCTCTCTTTCTATGATTTGAAACTCTTCTGTGAGTCCAGTTTTAAATTCCGATGCTTCACTTCAGATTAACTGTATCCCCTGGACCTTCTTATTACGATGAAACACAGAAATTGCATCTGAATTTAATAGAAAAGGCACAATGGCGCCTTCAGTACAAGTGGACTGACACTCTCACTTCCTTTGATTTGAACCTCTCCTGTGAGTCCCGTTTTGGATTCCGATGCTTCACTTCAGGTTTCCTGTATCCCTTTGGACCTTCCTATTGACGATGAAACACAGAAATTGAACCCGAATTTAATACAAAGGGCACAATGCCGACTTAAGTACAAGCGGACTGGCACTCTAACTTTCTATGATTTGACCCTCTCCTGTGAGTTGAGTGTTAGATTCCGATGCTTCACTTCAGGTTTACTGTATACCTTGCACCTTCTTATTAACGATGAAACACAGGTGTTGCATCCGATATTAATACAAAAGGCACAATGCCGACTTCAGTACAAGAGGACTGACACTTTCACTTTCTATGATTTGAACCTCTCCTGTGAGTCCAGTTTTAGATACCGATGTTTCACTTCAGGTTTCCTGTGTACCGTGGACCTTCTTATTGACGATGAGACACAGAAATTGCATCCGAATTTAATACAAAATGCACAATGCCGACTTAAGTACAAGAGGACTGACACTCTCACTTTCAATGATTTGAACCTCTTCTGTGAGTCCAGGGTTAGATTCCAATGCTTCACTTCACGTTTCCTGTATACCTTGGACCTTCTTATTGACGATGAAACACAGAAATTGCATCCGAATTTAATACAAAAGGCACAGTGCCGACATAACTACAAGAGGACTGACAGTCTAACTTTCTATGATTTGAACCTCTCCTGTGAGTCCAGTTTTAGATTCCGATGCTTCACTTCAGGTTTACTGTATCCTTTGGACCTTCGTATTGACGATGAAACATAGAAATTGCATCTGAATTTAATACAAAAGGCACAATGCCGACTTAAGTACAAGAGGACTGACACCCTCACTTTCTATGATTTGAAACTCCTCTGTGAGTCCAGTTTTAGATTCCGATGCTTCACTTCAGATTTACTGTATCCCTTGGAACTTCTTATTACGATGAAACACAGAAATTGCATCTGAATTTAATAGAAAAGGCACAATGGCGCCTTAAGTACAAGTGGACTGACACTCTCACTTTCTTTGATTTGAACCTCTCCTGTGAGTCCCGTTTTGGATTCCGATGCTTCACTTCAGGTTTACTGTATCCCTTGGACCTTCCTATTGACGATGAAACACAGAAATTGCATCCGAATTTAATACAAAAAGCACAATGCCGACTTAAGTGCAAGAGGACTGGCACTCTAACTTTCTATGATTTGACCCTCTCCTGTGAGTTGAGTGTTAGATTCCGATGCTTCACTTCAGGTTTACTGTATACCTTGCACCATCTTATTGACGATGAAACACAGATGTTGCATCCGATATTAATACGAAAGGCACAATGCCGACTTAAGTACAAGAGGACTGACACTCTCACTTTCTATGATTTGAACCTCTCCTGTGAGTCCAGTTTTAGATACCGATGTTTCACTTCAGGTTTCCTGTGTACCGTGGACCTTCTTATTGACGATGAAACACAGAAATTGCATCCGAATTTAATACAAAATGCACAATGCCGACCTAAGTACAAGAGGACTGACACTCAAACTTTCTATGATGTGAACCCCCCCTGTGAGTCCAGTTTTAGATTCCGATGCTTCACTTCAGGTTTACTGTATACCTTGGACCTTCTTATTGACGATGGAACACAGAAATTGCACCGCAATTAAATTGAAAAGGCACAATGCCGACTTATGTACAAGTGGACTGACACTCTAACTTTCTATGATTTGAACCTCTCCTGTGAATCCAGATTTAGATTCCGATGCTTCACTTCAGGTTTCCTGTATCCCTTGGACCTTCTTGTTGACGATGAAACATGGAATTTCCATCCGAATTAAATACAAATGGCACAATGCCGACTTAAGTACAAGAGGAATGCACACTAACTTTCTATGACTTGAACCTCTCCTGTGAGTCCAGTTTTAGATTCCGATGCTTCACTTCAGGTTTACTGTACAACTTGGACCTTCTTATTGACGATGAAACACAGAAATTGCATCCGAATCTTTTACAAAATCCACAATGCCGACTTAAGTATCCCTTGGACCTTCTTATTGACGATGAAACACAGAAATTGCATCCGAATCTAATACAAAATCCACAATGCCGACCTAAAAACAAGAGGACTGGCACTCTAACTTAATATGATTGGAACCTTTCCTGTGAGTCCAGATTTAGTTTCCGATGCTTCACTTCAGGTTTACTGTATCCCCTGGACCTTCTTATTGACCATGAAACATAGAAATTGCATCCGAATTTAATACAAAAAGCACAATGCCGACTTAATTATATCCTGTATACCTTGCACCTTCATATTGACGATGAAACACAGAAATTTCATCCGAATTTAATACAAAATGCACAATGCCGACCTAAGTACAAGAGGACTGACACTTTAACTATGATTTGAACCTCTCCTGTGAGTCTAGATTTAGATTCCGATGCTTCACTTCAGGTTTCCTGTATTCCTTGGACCTTCTTGTTGACGATGAAACATAGAAATTCCATCCGAAGTAAATACAATAGGCACAATGCCGATTTAAGTACAAGAGGACTGACACTCTAACTATCTATGATTTGAACCTCTCCTGTGAGTGCAGTGTTAGATTCCGATGCTTCACTTCAGGTTTACTGTATACCTTGGACCTTCTTATTGACGATGAAACACAGAGTTTGCATCCGAATATAATACACAAGGCACAGGGCCGACTAAACTACAAGAGGACTGACAGTCTAATTTTCTATGATTTGAACCTCTCCTGTGAATCCAGTTTTCATTTCCGATGCTTCACTTCAGGTTTACTGTATCCCTTGGACCTTCTTATTGACCTTGAAACACTAAAACTTGCATCCAAATTTAATACAAAAGGCACAATACCGACTTAAGTAAAATAGGAGTGAAACTCTAAAACTCTATGATTTGAACCTCTCGTGTGAATCCAGTTTTAGATTCCGATGCTTCACTTCAGGTTTACTGTATCCCTTGGACCTTCTTATTGGCGATGAAACACAGAAATTGTATCCGAATTTAATACAAAAGGCACAATGCCGCTTTAAGTACAAGAGAACTGACACTCTAACTTTTTATGATTTGAACCTCTCCTGTGAGTCCAGTTTTAGATTCCGTTGCTGCACTTCAGGTTCCCTGTATCCCTTGGACCTTCTTATTGACGATGAAACACAGAAATTGCATCGGAATTAAATTCAAAAGTCACAATGCCGACTTAAATACAAGATAACTGACACTCTAACTTTCTACGATTTGAACCTCTCCTGTGAGTCCAGTTTTAGATTCCGATGCTTCACTTCAGGTTTCCTGTATACCTCGGACCTTCTTATTGACGATGTAACACAGAAAGTGCATCCGAAATTAATACAAAAGGCACATTGCCGACTAAACAACAAGAGGACTGACAGTCTAACTTTCTATGATTTGAACCTCTCCTGTGAGTCCAGTTTTGGATTCTGATGCTTCACTTCAATTTTACTGTATCCTTTGGACCTTCGTGTTGACGATGAAACACAGAAAATGCATCTGAATTTAATACAAAAGGCACAATGCCGACTTAAGTACAAGAGGACTGCCACCCTCACTTTCTATGATTTGAAACTCTTCTGTGAATCCAGTTTTAGATTCCGATGCTTCACTTCAGAATCACAGTATCCCTTGGACCTTCTTATTGACGATGAAACACAGAAATTGCATCTGAATTTAATACAAAAGCCACAATGCCGACTTAAGTACAAGTGGACTGACACTCTCACTTTCTTTGATTTGAACCTCTCCTGTGAGTCCAGTTTTAGATACCGATGCTCCACTTCAGGTTTACTGTATCCCATGAACCTTCCAATTGACGATGAAACACAGAAATTGCATCCGCATTTAATACAAAAGGCACAATGCCGACTTAAGTACAAGAGGACCGACACTCTTACTTTCTTTGATTTGAACCTCTCCTCTGAGTTGAGTGTTGGATTCCGATGCTTCACTTCAGGTTTACTGTATACCTTGCACCTTCTTATTGACGATGAATCACAGAAATTGCATCCGAATTTAAAACAAAAGGCACAATGCCGACTTAAGTACAAGAGGACTGACACTCTTACTTTCAATGATTTGAACCTCTTCTGTGAGTCCAGGTTTAGATTCCAATGCTTCACTTCAGGTTTCCTGTATACCTTGGACCTTCTTATTGACGATGAATCACAGAAATTGCGTCCGAATTTAATACAAAAGGCACAGTGCCGACATAACTACAAGAGGACTGACAGTCTAACTTTCTATGATTTGAACCTCTCCTGTGAGTCCAGTTTTAGAATCCTATGCTTCACTTCAGGTTTACTGTATACCTTGCACCTTCTTATTGACGATGAAACACAGAAATAGCATCCGAATTTAATACAAAATGCACAATGCCGACCAAGTACAAGCGCACTGACACTCTAACTTTCTATGAATTGAACCTCTCTTGTGAGTCCAGATTTAGATTCCCATGCTTCACTTCAGGTTTCCTGTATCCCTTGGACCTTCTTGTTGACGATGAAACATAGAAATTCCATCCGAATTAAATACAAAAGGCACAATGCTGATTTAAGTACAAGGGGACAGACATTCTAACTTTCTATGATTTGAACCTCTCCTGTGAGTCCAGTTTTAGATTCCGATGCTTCACTTCAGGTTTCTGTATACCTTAGACCTTCTTATTGACGATGAAACACAGAAATTGCATCCGAATTAAATACACAAGGCACAATGCCGACTTAAGTAAAAGAGGACTGAAACTCTCACTTTCTATGATCTGAACCTCTCCTGTGAGTCCAGTTTTAGATTCCGATGCTTCACTTCAGGTTTACTGTATCCTTTGGACCTTCGTATTGACGATGAAACACAGAAATTGCATCTGAATTTAATACAAAAGGCACAATGCCGACTTAAGTACAAGAGGACTGACACCCTCTCTTTCTATGATTTGAAACTCTTCTGTGAGTCCAGTTTTAAATTCCGATGCTTCACTTCAGATTAACTGTATCCCCTGGACCTTCTTATTACGATGAAACACAGAAATTGCATCTGAATTTAATAGAAAAGGCACAATGGCGCCTTAAGTACAAGTGGACTGACACTCTCACTTCCTTTGATTTGAACCTCTCCTGTGAGTCCCGTTTTGGATTCCGATGCTTCACTTCAGGTTTCCTGTATCCCTTTGGACCTTCCTATTGACGATGAAACACAGAAATTGAACCCGAATTTAATACAAAGGGCACAATGCCGACTTAAGTACAAGCGGACTGGCACTCTAACTTTCTATGATTTGACCCTCTCCTGTGAGTTGAGTGTTAGATTCCGATGCTTCACTTCAGGTTTACTGTATACCTTGCACCTTCTTATTAACGATGAAACACAGGTGTTGCATCCGATATTAATACAAAAGGCACAATGCCGACTTCAGTACAAGAGGACTGACACTTTCACTTTCTATGATTTGAACCTCTCCTGTGAGTCCAGTTTTAGATACCGATGTTTCACTTCAGGTTTCCTGTGTACCGTGGACCTTCTTATTGACGATGAGACACAGAAATTGCATCCGAATTTAATACAAAATGCACAATGCCGACTTAAGTACAAGAGGACTGACACTCTCACTTTCAATGATTTGAACCTCTTCTGTGAGTCCAGGGTTAGATTCCAATGCTTCACTTCACGTTTCCTGTATACCTTGGACCTTCTTATTGACGATGAAACACAGAAATTGCATCCGAATTTAATACAAAAGGCACAGTGCCGACATAACTACAAGAGGACTGACAGTCTAACTTTCTATGATTTGAACCTCTCCTGTGAGTCCAGTTTTAGATTCCGATGCTTCACTTCAGGTTTACTGTATCCTTTGGACCTTCGTATTGACGATGAAACATAGAAATTGCATCTGAATTTAATACAAAAGGCACAATGCCGACTTAAGTACAAGAGGACTGACACCCTCACTTTCTATGATTTGAAACTCCTCTGTGAGTCCAGTTTTAGATTCCGATGCTTCACTTCAGATTTACTGTATCCCTTGGAACTTCTTATTACGATGAAACACAGAAATTGCATCTGAATTTAATAGAAAAGGCACAATGGCGCCTTAAGTACAAGTGGACTGACACTCTCACTTTCTTTGATTTGAACCTCTCCTGTGAGTCCCGTTTTGGATTCCGATGCTTCACTTCAGGTTTACTGTATCCCTTGGACCTTCCTATTGACGATGAAACACAGAAATTGCATCCGAATTTAATACAAAAAGCACAATGCCGACTTAAGTGCAAGAGGACTGGCACTCTAACTTTCTATGATTTGACCCTCTCCTGTGAGTTGAGTGTTAGATTCCGATGCTTCACTTCAGGTTTACTGTATACCTTGCACCATCTTATTGACGATGAAACACAGATGTTGCATCCGATATTAATACGAAAGGCACAATGCCGACTTAAGTACAAGAGGACTGACACTCTCACTTTCTATGATTTGAACCTCTCCTGTGAGTCCAGTTTTAGATACCGATGTTTCACTTCAGGTTTCCTGTGTACCGTGGACCTTCTTATTGACGATGAAACACAGAAATTGCATCCGAATTTAATACAAAATGCACAATGCCGACCTAAGTACAAGAGGACTGACACTCAAACTTTCTATGATGTGAACCCCCCCTGTGAGTCCAGTTTTAGATTCCGATGCTTCACTTCAGGTTTACTGTATACCTTGGACCTTCTTATTGACGATGGAACACAGAAATTGCACCGCAATTAAATTGAAAAGGCACAATGCCGACTTATGTACAAGTGGACTGACACTCTAACTTTCTAAGATTTGAACCTCTCCTGTGAGTCCAGTTTTAGATTCCGATGCTTCACTTCATGTTTACTGTATCCATTGGACCTTCGTATTGACGATGAAACACAGAAATTGCATCCGAATTTAATACAAACGGCACAAGGATGACTTAAGCACAAGAGGACAGACACTCTCGCTTTCTATGATTTGATTCTCTCCTGTGAGTCCAGCTTTAGATTCCGATGCTTCACTTCAGGTTTCCTGTATACCTTGGACCATCTTATTGACGACGAAATACAGAAATTGCATCCAGATTTAATACAAAACTCACAATGCCGACTTAACTACAAAAGGACCGAATGTCTCACATTCTATGATTTGAACCTCTCCTGTGAGTCCAGTTTTAGATTCCGATGCTTCACTGCAGGTTTACTGTATACCTTGCACCTTCTTATTGACGATGATACACAGAAATTACATCCGAATTTAATACAAAATGCACAATGCCGACCTAAGTACAAGAGGACTCACACTCTAACTTAATATGATTGGAATCTCTCCTGTGAGTCCAGTTTTTGATTCCGATGCTTCTCTTGAGGTTTACTGTATACCTCGGACCTTCTTATTGTCGATGAAACACAGAACTTGCATCCGAATCTTATACAAAATGCACAATGGCGACATAAGTACAAGAGGGTTGACACTCTAACTTTCTATGATTTGAACCACTCCTGTAAGTCCAGTTTTAGATTCCGATCCTTCACTTCAGGTTTACTGTAAACCTTGGACCTTCTTATTGACGATGAAACACAGAGTTTGCATCTGAATTTAATACAAAAGGCACAATTCCAACTTAAGTACAAGAGGACTGACACTCTAACATTTTATGATTTCAACCTCTCCTGTGAGTCCAGTTTTAAATTCCGATGCTTCACTTCAGGTTACTGTATACCTTGGACTTTCTTATTGACGATGAAACACAGAAATTGAATCTGAATTTAATACACAAGGCACAATGCCGACTTAAGTACAAGAGGACTGACACTCTCACTTTCTATGATTTGAACCTCTCCTGTGAGTCCAGTTTTAGATTCCGATGCTTCACTTCTGGTTAACTGTATCCCTTGAACCTTCCTATTGACGATGAAACACAGAAATTGCATCCGAATTAAATACAAAAGGCACATTGCCGACATATGTACAAGAGGACTGACACTCTAACTTTCTATGATTTGAACCTCTCCTGTGAGTTGAGTGTTTGATTCCTATGCTTCACTTCAGGATTACTGCATCCCTTGGACCTTCTTACTGACGATGAAACACAGAAATTGCATCCAAATTTAATACAAAATGCACAATACCGACTTAAATAAAAGTGGAGTGAAACTCTAAAACTCTATGATTTGAACCTCTCCTGTGAGTCCAGTTTTAGATTCCGATGCTTCACTTCAGGTTTACTGTATCCCTTGGACCTTCTTATTGACGATGAGACACAGAAATTGTATCCGAATTTAATACAAAAGGCACAATGCCGATTTAAGTACAAGAGAACTGACACTCTAAATTTCTATGATTTGAACCTCTCCTGTGAGTCCAGTTTTAGATTCCGATGCTGCACTTCAGGTTTACTGTATTCCTTGGACCTTCTTATTGACGATGAAACACAGAATTTGCATCCGAATCTAATATAAAATGCACAATGCCGACCTAAAAACAATAGGACTGACACTCTAACTTAATATGATTGGAACCTCTCCTGTGAGTCCAGATTTAGATTCCGATGCTTCACTTCAGATTTCCTGTATCCCTTGGACCTTCTTGTTGACGATGAAACATAGATATTCCATCCGAATTAAATACAAAAGTCACAATGCCGATTTAAGTACAAGAGGACTGACACTATAACTTTCTATGATTTCAACCTCTCCTGTGAGTCCAGTTTTAGATTCCGATGCTTCACTTCAGGTTACTGTACACCTTGGACCTACTTTTTGACGATGAAACACAGCAATTGCATCCAAATTTTATACACAAGGCACAATGCCTACTTAAGTACAAGAGGACCGACACTCTTAAATTCTTTGATTTGATCCTCTCCTCTGAGTTGAGTGTTGGATTCCGATGCTTCACTTCAGGTTTGCTGTATACCTTGCACCTTCTTATTGACGATGAATCACAGAAATTGCATCCGAACTTAATACAAAAGGCACAATGCCGACTTAAGTACAAGAGGACTGACACTCTCACTTTCAGTGATTTGAACCTCTTCTGTGAGTCCAGGTTTAGATTCCAATGCTTCATTTCAGGTTTCCTGTATACCTTGGACCTTCTTATTGACGATGAAACACAGAAATTGCATCCGAATTTAATACAAAAGGCACAGTGCCGACATAACTACAAGAGGACTGACAGTCTAACTTTCTATGATTTGAACCTCTCCTGTGAGTCCAGTTTTAGATTCCTATGCTTCACTTCAGGTTTACTATATACCTTGTACCTTCTTATTGACGATGAAACACAGAAATAGCATCCGAATTTAATACAAAATGCACAATGCCGACCAAGTACGAGCGCACTGACACTCTAACTTACTATGAATTGAACCTCTCTTGTGAGTCCAGATTTAGATTCCGATGCTTCACTTCAGGTTTCCTGTATCCCTAGGACCTTCTTGTTGACGATGAAACATAGAAATTCAATCCGAATTAAATACAAAAGGCACAACGCTGATTTAAGTACAAGAGGACAGACATTCTAACTTTCTATGATTTGAACCACTCCTGTGAGTCCAGTTTTAGATTCCGATGCTTCACTTCAGGTTTCTGTATACCTTGGACCTTCTTATTGACGATGAAACACAGAAATTGCATCCGAATGAAATACACAAGGCACAATGCCGACTTAAGTAAAAGAGGACTGACACTCTCACTTTCTATGATTTGAACCTCTCCTGTGAGTCCAGTTTTAGATTCCGATGCTTCACTTCAGGTTTACTGTTTCCTTTGGACCTTCGTATTGACGATGAAACACAGAAATTGCATCTGAATTTAATACAAAAGGCACAATGCCGACTTAAGTACAAGAGGACTGACACCCTCACTTTCTATGATTTGAAACTCTTCTGTGAGTCCAGTTTTAGATTCCGATGCTTCACTTCAGATTTACTATATCCCTTGGATCTTCTTATTACGATGAAACACAGAAATTGCATCTGAATTTAATAGAAAAGGCACAATGGCGCCTTAAGTACAAGTGGACTGACACTCTCACTTTCTTTGATTTGAACCTCTCCTGTGAGTCCCGTTTTGGATTCCGATGCTTCACTTCAGGTTTACTGTATCCCTTGGACCTTCCTATTGACGATGAAACACAGAAATTGCATCCGAATTTAATCCAAAAAGCACAATGCCGACTTAAGTGCAAGAGGACTGGCACTCTAACTTTCTATGATTTGACCCTCTCCTGTGAGTTGAGTGTTAGATTCCGATGCTTCACTTCAGGTTTACTGTATACCTTGCACCATCTTATTGCCGATGAAACACAGATGTTGCATCCGATATTAATACAAAAGGCACAATGCCGACTTAAGTACAAGAGGACTGACACTCTCACTTTCTATGATTTGAACCTCTCCTGTGAGTCCAGTTTTAGATACCGATGTTTCACTTCAGGTTTCCTGTGTACCGTGGACCTTCTTATTGACGATGAAACACAGAAATTGCATCCGAATTTAATACAAAATGCACAATGCCGACCCAAGTACAAGAGGACTGACACTCAAACTCTCTATGATGTGAACCCCCCCTGTGAGTCCAGTTTTAGATTCCGATGCTTCACTTCAGGTTTACTGTATACCTTGGACCTTCTTATTGACGATGGAACACAGAAATTGCATCGCAATTGAATTGAAAAGGCACAATGCCGACTTATGTACAAGTGGACTGACACTCTAACTTTCTAAGATTTGAACCTCTCCTGTGAGTCCAGTTTTAGATTCCGATGCTTCACTTCATGTTTACTGTATGTATTGGACCTTCGTATTGACGACGAAACACAGAAATTGCATCCGAATTTAATGCAAACGGCACAATGATGACTTAAGCACAAGAGGACAGACACTCTCGCTTTCTATGATTTGATTCTCTCCTGTGAGTCCAGTTTTAGATTCCGATGCTTCACTTCAGGTTTCCTGTATACCTTGGACCATCTTATTGACGACGAAATACAGAAATTGCATCCAGATTTAATACAAAACTCACAATGCCGACTTAACTACAAAAGGACTGAATGTCTCACTTTCTATGATTTGAACCTCTCCTGTGAGTCCAGTTTTAGATTCCGATGCTTCACTGCAGGTTTACTGTATACCTTGCACCTTCTTATTGACGATGATACACAGAAATTACATCCGAATTTAATACAAAATGCACAATGCCGACCTAAGTACAAGAGGACTCACACTCTAACTTAATATGATTGGAACCTCTCCTGTGAGTCCAGTTTTAGATTCCGATGCTTCTCTTCAGGTTTACTGTATACCTCGGACCTTCTTATTGTCGATGAAACACAGAACTTGCATCCGAATCTTATACGAAATGCACAATGGCGACTTAAGTACAAGAGGGTTGACACTCTAACTTTCTATGATTTGAACCACTCCTGTAAGTCCAGTTTTAGATTCCGATGCTTCACTTCAGGTTTACTGTAAACCTTGGACCTTCTTATTGACGATGAAACACAGAGTTTGCATCTGAATTTAATACAAAAGGCACAATTCCAACTTAAGTACAAGAGGACTGACACTCAAACATTTTATGATTTCAACCTCTCCTGTGAGTCCAGTTTTAAATTCCGATGCTTCACTTCAGGTTACTGTATACCTTGGACTTTCTTATTGACGATGAAACACAGAAATTGAATCTGAATTTAAAACACAAGGCACAATGCCGACTTAAGTACAAGAGGACTGACACTCTCACTTTCTATGATTTGAACCTCTCCTGTGAGTCCAGTTTTAGATTCCGATGCTTCACTTCTGGTTAACTGTATCCCTTGAACCTTCCTATTGACGATGAAACACAGAAATTGCATCCGAATTAAATACAAAAGGCACATTGCCGACATATGTACAAGAGGACTGACACTCTAACATTCTATGATTTGAACCTCTCCTGTGAGTTGAGTGTTTGATTCCTATGCTTCACTTCAGGATTACTGTATCCCTTGGACCTTCTTACTGACGATGAAACACAGAAATTGCATCCAAATTTAATACAAAATGCACAATACCGACTTAAATAAAAGTGGAGTGAAACTCTAAAACTCTATGATTTGAACCTCTCCTGTGAGTCCAGTTTTAGATTCCGATGCTTCACTTCAGGTTCACTGTATCCCTTGGACCTTCTTATTGACGATGAGACACAGAAATTGTATCCGAATTTAATACAAAAGGCACAATGCCGATTTAAGTACAAGAGAACTGACACTCTAAATTTCTATGATTTGAACCTCTCCTGTGAGTCCAGTTTTAGATTCCGACGTTGCACTTCAGGTTTACTGTATTCCTTGGACTTTCTTATTGACGATGAAACACAGAAATTGCATCCGAATCTAATACAAAATGCACAATGCCGACCTAAAAACAATAGGACTGACACTCTAACTTAATATGATTGGAACCTCTCCTGTGAGTCCAGATTTAGATTCCGATGCTTCACTTCAGATTTCCTGTATCCCTTGGACCTTCTTGTTGACGATGAAACATAGATATTCCATCCGAATTAAATACAAAAGTCACAATGCCGATTTAAGTACAAGAGGACTGACACTCTAACTTTCTATGATTTGAACTTCTCCTGTGAGTCCAGTTTTAGATTCCGATGCTTCACTTCAGGTTTACTGTATACCTTGGACCTTCTTATTGACGATGAAACACAGAGTTTGCATCCAAATTTTATACACAAGGCACAATGCCTACTTAAGTACAAGAGGACCGACACTCTTACTTTCTTTGATTTGAACCTCTCCTCTGAGTTGAGTGTTGGATTCCGATGCTTCACTTCAGGTTTGCTGTATACCTTGCACCTTCTTATTGACGATGAATCACAGAAATTGCATCCGAATTTAATACAAAAGGCACAATGCCGACTTAAGTACAAGAGGACTGACACTCTCACTTTCAGTGATTTGAACCTCTTCTGTGAGTCCAGGTTTAGATTCCAATGCTTCATTTCAGGTTTCCTGTATACCTTGGACCTTCTTATTGACGATGAAACACAGAAATTGCATCCGAATTTAATACAAAAGGCACAGTGCCGACATAACTACAAGAGGACTGACAGTCTAACTTTCTATGATTTGAACCTCTCCTGTGAGTCCAGTTTTAGATTCCTATGCTTCACCTCAGGTTTACTATATACCTTGTACCTTCTTATTGACGATGAAACACAGAAATAGCATCCGAATTTAATACAAAATGCACAATGCCGACCAAGTACAAGCGCACTGACACTCTAACTTACTATGAATTGAACCTCTCTTGTGAGTCCAGATTTAGATTCCGATGCTTCACTTCAGGTTTCCTGTATCCCTTGGACCTTCTTGTTGACGACGAAACATAGAAATTCCATCCGAATTAAATACAAAAGGCACAATGCTGATTTAAGTACAAGAGGACAGACATTCTAACTTTCTATGATTTGAAACTCTTCTGTGAGTCCAGTTTTAGATTCCGATGCTTCTCTTCAGGTTTACTGTATACCTCGGACCTTCTTATTGTCGATGAAACACAGAACTTGCCTCCGAATCTTATACAAAATGCACAATGGCGACTTAAGTACAAGAGGGTTGACACTCTAACTTTCTATGATTTGAACCACTCCTGTGAGTCCAGTTTTAGATTCCGATGCTTCACTTCAGGTTACTGTATACCTTGGACTTTCTTATTGACGATGAAACACAGAAATTGAATCTGAATTTAATACACAAGGCACAATGCCGACTTAAGTACAAGAGGACTGACACTCTCACTTTCTATGATTTGAACCTCTCCTGTGAGTCCAGATTTAGATTCCGATGCTTCACTTCTGGTTAACTGTATCCCTTGAACCATCCTATTGACGATGAAACACAGAAATTGCATCCGAATTAAATACAAAAGGCACATTGCCGACATAAGTACAAGAGGACTGACACTCTAACTTTCTATGATTTGAACCTCTCCTGTGAGTTGAAAGTTTGATTCCTATGCTTCACTTCAGGATTACTGTATCCCTTGGACCTTCTTACTGACGATGAAACACAGAAATTGAATCCAAATTTAATACAAAATGCACAATACCGACTTAAATAAAAGTGGAGTGAAACTCTAAAACTCTATGATTTGAACCTCTCCTGTGAGTCCAGTTTTAGATTCCGATGCTTCACTTCAGGTTTACTGTATCCCTTGGACCTTCTTATTGACGATGAGACACAGAAACTGTATCCGAATTTAATACAAAAGGCACAATGCCGATTTAAGTACAAGAGAACTGACACTCTAAATTTCTATGATTTAAACCTCTCCTGTGAGTCCAGTTTTAGATTCCGATGCTGCACTTCAGGTTTACTGTATTCCTTGGACCTTCTTATTGACGATGAAACACAGAAATTGCATCCGAATCTAATACAAAATGCACAATGCCGACCTAAAAACAATAGGACTGACACTCTAACTTAATATGATTGGAACCTCTCCTGTGAGTCCAGATTTAGATTCCGATGCTTCACTTCAGATTTCCTGTATCCCTTGGACCTTCTTGTTGACGATGAAACATAGATATTCCATCCGAATTAAATACAAAAGTCACAATGCCGATTTAAGTACAAGAGGTCTGACACTCTAACTTTCTATGATTTGAACCTCTCCTGTGAGTCCAGTTTTAGATTCCGATGCTTCACTTCAGGTTTACTGTATACCTTGGACCTTCTTATTGACGATGAAACACAGAGTTTGCATCCGAATTTAATACAAATGGCTCAATTCCAACTTAAGTACAAGAGGACTGACACTATAACTTTCTATGATTTCAACCTCTCCTATGAGTCCAGTTTTAGATTCCGATGCTTCACTTCAGGTTACTGTATACCTTGGACCTACTTTTTGACGATGAAACACAGCAATTGCATCCAAATTTTATACACAAGGCACAATGCCTACTTAAGTACAAGCAGACCGACACTCTTACTTTCTTTGATTTGAACCTCTCCTCTGAGTTGAGTGTTGGATTCCGATGCTTCACTTCAGGTTTGCTGTATACCTTGTACCTTCTTATTGACGATGAAACACAGAAATTGCATCCGAATGAAATACACAAGGCACAATGCCGACTTAAGTAAAAGGGGACTGACACTCTCACTTTCTATGATTTGAACCTCTCCTGTGAGTCCAGTTTAGATTCCGATGCTTCACTTCAGGTTTACTGTTTCCTTTGGACCTTCTTATTGACGATGAAACACAGAAATTGCATCTGAATTTAATACAAAAGGCACAATGCCGACTTAAGTACAAGAGGACTGACACCCTCACGTTCTATGATTTGAAACTCTTCTGTGAGTCCAGTTTTAGATTCCGATGCTTCACTTCAGATTTACTGTATCCCTTGGACCTTCTTATTGACGATGAAACACAGAAATTGCATCTGAATTTAATAGAAAAGGCACAATGGCGCCTTAAGTACAAGTGGACTGACACTCTCACTTTCTTTGATTAGAACCTCTCCTGTGAGTCCCGTTTTGGATTCCGATGCTTCACTTCAGGTTTACTGTATCCCTTGGACCTTCCTATTGACGATGAATTACAGAAATTGCATCCGAATTTAATACAAAAGGCACAATGCCGACTTAAGTACAAGAGGACTGGCACTCTAACTTTCTATGATTTGACCCTCTCCTGTGAGTTGAGTGGTAGATTCCGATGCTTCACTTCAGGTTTACTGTATACCTTGCACCTTCTTATTGACGATGAAACACAGATGTTGCATCCGATATTAATACAAAAGGCACAATGTCGACTTAAGTACAAGAGGACTGACACTCTCACTTTCTATGATTTGAACCTCTCCTGTGAGTCCAGTTTTAGATACCGATGTTTCACTTCAGGTTTCCTGTGTACCGTGGACCTTCTTATTGACGATGAAACACAGAAATTGCATCCGAATTTAATACAAAATTCACAATGCCGACCTAAGTACAAGAGGACTGACACTCTAACTTTCTATGATTTGAACCTCTCCTGTGAGTCCAGTTTTAGATTCCGATGCTTCACTTCACGTTTACTGTATCCATTGGACCTTCGTATTGACGATGAAACACAGAAATTGCATCCGAATTTAATACAAAAGGCACAATGCCGACTTAAGCACAAGAGGACTGACAGTCTAACTTTCTATGATTTGAACCTCTCCTGTGAGTCCAGTTTTAGATTCCTATGCTTCACTTCAGGTTTACTATATACCTTGCACCTTCTTATTGACCATGAAACACAGAAATAGCATCCGAATTTAATACAAAATGCACAATGCCGATCAAGTACAAGCGCACTGACACTCTAACTTACTATGAATTGAACCTCTCTTGTGAGTCCAGATTTAGATTCCGATGCTTCACTTCAGGTTTCCTGTATCCCTTGGACCTTCTTGTTGACGATGAAACATAGAAATTCCATCCGAATTAAATACAAAAGGCACAATGCAGATTTAAGTACAAGAGGACAGACATTCTAACTTTCTATTATTTGAACCTGTCCTGTGAGTCCAGTTTTAGATTCCGATGCTTCACTTCAGGTTTCTGTATACCTTGGACCTTCTTATTGACGATGAAACACAGAAATTGCATCCGAATGAAATACACAAGGCACAATGCCGACTTAAGTAAAAGGGGACTGACACTCTCACTTTCTATGATTTGAACCTCTCCTGTGAGTCCAGTTTAGATTCCGATGCTTCACTTCAGGTTTACTGTTTCCTTTGGACCTTCGTATTGACGATGAAACACAGAAATTGCATCTGAATTTAATACAAAAGGCACAATGCCGACTTAAGTACAAGAGGACTGACACCCTCACGTTCTATGATTTGAAACTCTTCTGTGAGTCCAGTTTTAGATTCCGATGCTTCACTTCAGATTTACTGTATCCCTTGGACCTTCCTATTGACGATGAATTACAGAAATTGCATCCGAATTTAATACAAAAGGCACAATGCCGACTTAAGTACAAGAGGACTGGCACTCTAACTTTCTATGATTTGACCCTCTCCTGTGAGTTGAGTGGTAGATTCCGATGCTTCACTTCAGGTTTACTGTATACCTTGCACCTTCTTATTGACGATGAAACACAGATGTTGCATCCGATATTAATACAAAAGGCACAATGTCGACTTAAGTACAAGAGGACTGACACTCTCACTTTCTATGATTTGAACCTCTCCTGTGAGTCCAGTTTTAGATACCGATGTTTCACTTCAGGTTTCCTGTGTACCGTGGACCTTCTTATTGACGATGAAACACAGAAATTGCATCCGAATTTAATACAAAATTCACAATGCCGACCTAAGTACAAGAGGACTGACACTCTAACTTAATATGATTGGAACCTCTCCTGTGAGTCCAGTTTTAGATTCCGATGCTTCACTTCAGGTTTACTGTAAACCTTGGACCATCTTATTGACGATGAAACACAGAGTTTGCATCCGAATTTAATACAAAAGGCACAATTCCGACTGAAGTACAAGAGGACTGACACTCTAACATTTTATGATTTCAACCTCTCCTGTGAGTCCAGTTTTAGATTCCGATGCTTCACTTCAGGTTACTGTATACCTTGGACCTTCTTATTGACGATTAAACACAGAAATTGAATCCGAATTTAATACACAAGGCACAATGGCGACTTAAGTAACAGAGGACTGACACTCTCTCTTTCTATGATTTGAACCTCTCCTGTGAGTACAGTTTTAGATTCCGATGCTTCACTTCAGGTTTACTGTATACCTTGCACCTTCTTATTGACGATGAAACACAGAAATTACATCCGAATTTAATACAAAATGCACAATGCCGACCTAAGTACAAGAGGACTGACACTCTAACTTAATATGATTGGAACCTCTCCTGTGAGTCCAGTTTTAGATTCCGATGCTTCACTTCAGGTTTACTGTAAACCTTGGACCATCTTATTGACGATGAAACACAGAGTTTGCATCCGAATTTAATACAAAAGGCACAATTCCGACTGAAGTACAAGAGGACTGACACTCTTACATTTTATGATTTCAACCTCTCCTGTGAGTCCAGTTTTAGATTCCGATGCTTCACTTCAGGTTACTGTATACCTTGGACCTTCTTATTGACGATTAAACACAGAAATTGAATCCGAATTTAATACACAAGGCACAATGGCGACTTAAGTAACAGAGGACTGACACTCTCTCTTTCTATGATTTGAACCTCTCCTGTGAGTACAGTTTTAGATTCCGATGCTTCACTTCAGGTTTACTGTATCCTTTGGACCTTCGTATTGACGATGAAACACAGAAATTGCATCGGAATTTAATCCAAAAGGCACAATGCCGACTTAAGTACAAGAGGACTGACACTCTCACTTTCTATGATTTGAACCTCTCCTGTGAGTCCAGTTTTAGATTCCGATGCTTCACTTCTGGTTAACTGTATCCCTTGAACCTTCCTATTGACGATGAAACACAGAAATTGCAACCGAATTAAATACAAAAGGCACATTGCCGACATAAGTACAAGAGGACTGACACTCTAACTTTCTATGATTTGAACCTCTCCTGTGAGTTGAGTGTTTGATTCCTATGCTTCACTTCAGGATTACTGTATCCCTTGGACCTTCTTACTGACGATGAAACACAGAAATTGCATCCAAATGTAATACAAAATGTACAATACCGACTTAAATAAAAGTGGAGTGAAACTCTAAAACTCTATGATTTGAACCTCTCCTGTGAGTCCAGTTTTAGATTCCGATGCTTCACTTCAGGTTTACTGTATCCCTTGGACCTTCTTATTGACGATGAGACACAGAAATTGTATCCGAATTTAATACAAAAGGCACAATGCCGATTTAAGTACAAGAGAACTGACACTCTAAATTTCTATGATTTGAACCTCTCCTGTGAGTCCAGTTTTAGATTCCGATGCTGCACTTCAGGTTTACTGTATTCCTTGGACCTTCTTATTGACGATGAAACACAGAAATTGCATCCGAATCTAATACAAAATGCACAATGCCGACCTAAAAACAATAGGACTGACACTCTAACTTAATATGATTGGAACCTCTCCTGTGAGTACAGATTTAGATTCCGATGCTTCACTTCAGATTTCCTGTGTCCCTTGGACCCTCTTATTGACGATGAAACACAGAGTTTGTAACCGAAATTAATACAAATGGCTCAATTCCAACGTAAGTACAAGAGGACTGACACTATAACTTTCTATGATTTCAACCTCTCCTGTGAGTCCAGTTTTAGATTCCGATGCTTCACTTCAGGTTACTGTATACCTTGGACCTACTTTTTGACGATGAAACACAGCAATTGCATCCAAATTTAATACACAAGGCACAATGCCTACTTAAGTAAAAGAGGACTGACACTGTCACTTTCTATGATTTGAGCCTCTCCTGTGAGTCCAGTTTTAGATTCCGATGCTTCACTTCAGGTCTACTGTATCCTTTGGACGTTCGTATTGACGATGAAACACAGAAATAGCATCTGAATTTAATACAAAAGGCACATTGCCGACTTAAGTACTAGAGGACTGACACCCTCACTTTCTTTGATTTGAAACTCTTCTGTGAGACCAGTTTTAGATTCCGATGCTTCACTTCAGATTTACTGTATCCCTTGGACCTTCTTATTGACGATGAAACACAGAAATTGCATCTGAATTTAATAGAAAAGGCACAATGCCGACTTAAGTACAAGAGGACTGACACTCGCACTTTCTATGATTTGAACCTCTCCTGTGAGTCCAGTTTTAGATTCTGATGCTTCACTTCAGGTTTACTGTATACCTAGGACCTTCTTATTGACGATGAAACACAGAGTTTGCATCCGAATTTAATACAAATGGCTCAATTCCAACTTAAGTACAAGAGGACTGACACTCTAACTTTCTATGATTTCAACCTCTCCTGTGAGACCAGTTTTAGATTCTGATGCCTCACTTCAAGTTTCTGTATACCTTGGACCTCCTTATTGACGATGAAAGACAGAAATTGCATCTGAATTAAATACACAAGGCACAATGCCGACTTAAGTAAAAGAAGACTGAGACTCTCACTTTCTATGATTTGAACCTCTCCTGTGAGTACAGATTTAGATTCCGATGCTTCACTTCAGATTTCCTGTATCCCTTGGACCCTCTTACTGACGATGAAACACAGAGTTTGTAACCGAAATTAATACAAATGGCTCAATTCCAACTTAAGTACAAGAGGACTGACACTCTAACTTTCTATGATTTGAACCTCTCCTGTGAGTCCAGTTTTAGATTCCGATGCTTCACTTCATGTTTACTGTATCCATTGGACCTTCGTATTGACGATGAAACACAGAAATTGCATCCGAATTTAATACAAAAGGCACAATGTCGACTTAAGCACAAGGGGACTGACACTCTCACTTTCTATGATTTGATTCTCTCCTGTGAGTCCAGTTTTAGATTCCGATGCTTCACTTCAGGTTTACTGTATACCTCGGACCTTCTTATTGTCGATGAAACACAGAACTTGCATCCGAAGCTTATACAAAAGGCACAATGGCGACTTAAGTACAAGAGGGCTACACTCTAACTTTCTATGAATTGAACCACTCCTGTGAGTCCAGTTTTAGATTCCGATGCTTCACTTCAGGTTTACTGTAAACCTTGGTCCTTCTTATTGACGGTGAAACACAGAGTTTGCATCCGAATTTAATACAAAAGGCACAATTCCAACTTAAGTACAAGAGGACTGACACTCTAACATTTTATGATTTCAACCTCTCCTGTGAGTCCAGATTTAGATTCCGATGCTTCACTTCAGGTTACTGTATACCTTGGACCTTCTTGTTGACGATGAAACACAGAAATTGCATCCGAATTTAATACACAAGGCACAATGCCGACTTAAGTAACAGAGGACTGACGCTCTCACTTTCTATGATTTGAACCTCTCCTATGAGTACAGTTTTAGATTCCGATGCTTCACTTCAGGTTTACTGTATCCTTTGGACCTTCGTATTGACGATGAAACACAGAAATTGCATCCAAATTTAATACAAAAGGCACAATGCCGACTTATGTACAAGAGGACTGACACTCTCACTTTCTATGATTTGAACCTCTCCTGTGAGTCCAGTTTTAGATTCCGATGCTTCACTTCAGGTTAACTGTATCCCTTGAACCTTCCTATTGACGATGAAACACAGAAATTGGATCTGAATTTAATACAAAAGGCACAATGCCGACATAAGTACAAGAGGGCTGACTATCTTTCTATGATTGGAACCTCTCCTGTGACTTGAGTGTTAGATTCCGATGCTTCACTTCAGGTTTACTGTATACCTTGCACCTTCTTGTTGACGATGAAACATAGAAATTCAATCCGAATTAAATTTTAAAGGCACAATGCGGATTTAAGTACAAGAGGACTGACACTCTAACATTCTATGATTTCAACCTCTACTGTGAGTCCAGTTTTAGATTCCGATGCTTCACTTCATTTTACTGTATAACTTGGAGCTTCTTATTGACGATGAAACACAGAAATTGCATCCAAATTTAATACACAAGGCACAATGCCGACTTAAGTACAAGAGGACTGACACTCTAACTTTCTATGATTTGAACCTCTCCTGTGAGTCCAGTTTTAGATTCCGATGCTTCACTTCTGGTTTACTGTATCCCTTGGACCTTCTTATTGACGATGAAACACAGAAATTGCATCCAAATTTAATACAAAATGCACAATACCGACATAAGTAAAAGAGGAGTGAAACTCTAAAACTCTATGATTTGAACCACTCATGTGAGTCCAGTTTTAGATTCCGATGCTTCACTTCAGGTTTACTGTATCCCTTGGACCTCCTTATTGACGATGAAACGCAGAAATTGTATCCGAATTTGATACAAAAGGCACAATGCCGACTTAAGTACAAGAGGGCTGACACTCTAACCTTCCATGAATCGAACCACTCCTGTGAGTCCAGGTTTAGGTTCCGATGCTTCACATCAGGTTTACTGTATCCCTTGGACCTTCTTATTGACGAAGAAACACAGAGTTTGCATCCGAATTTAATACAAAAGGCACAATTCCAACTTAAGTAGAAGAGGACTGACACTCTAACTTTCTATGATTTCAACCTCTCCTGTGAGTCCAGTTTTAGATTCCGATGCTTCACTTCAGGTTACTGTATACCTTGAAACGTCTTATTGACGATAAAACACAGAAATTGCATCCGAGTTTAATTCACAAGGCACAATGCCGACTTAAGTAAAAGAGGACTGACACTCTCACTTTCTATGATTTGAACCTCTCCTGTGAGTCCAGTTTTGGATTCCGATGCTTCACTTCAGGTTTACTGTATCCTTAGGACCTTCGTTTTGACGATGAAACACAGAAATAGCACCCGAATTTAATACAACAGGCACAATGCCGACTTAAGTACAAGAGGACTGACACTCTAACTTTCTATGTTTTGAACCTCTCCTGTGAGTCCAGTTTTAGATTCCGATGCTTCACTTCAGGTGTACTGTATACCTTGGACCTTCTTATTGACGATGAAACACAGAGTTTGCATCCGAATTTAATACAAATGGCTCAATTCCAACTTAAGTACAAGAGGACTGACACTATAACTTTCTATGATTTCAACCTCTCCTGTGAGTCCAGTTTTAGATTCCGATGCTTCGCTTCTGGTTACTGTATACCTTGGACCTTCTTTTTGACGATGAAACACAGAAATTGCATCCGAATTGAATACACAAGGCACAATGCCTACTTAAGTAAAAGAGGACTGACACTCTCACTTTCTCTGATTTGAACCTCTCCTGTGAGTCCAGTTTTAGATTCCGATGCTTCACTTCAGGTCTACTGTATCCTTTGGACCTTCGTATTGACGATGAAACACAGAAATTGCATCTGAATTTAATACAAAAGGCACAATGCCGACTTAAGTACAAGAGGACTGACACCCTCACTTTCTATGATTTGAAACTCTTCTGTGAGACCAGTTTTAGATTCCGATGCTTCACTTCAGGTTTACTGTATCCCTTGGACCTTCTTATTGACAATGAAACACAGAAATTGCATCTGAATTTAATAGAAAAGGCACAATGCCGACTTAAGTACAAGTGGACTGAGGCTCTCACTTTCTTTGATTTTAACCTCTCCTGTGAGTCCAGTTTTAATTCCGATGCTTCACTTCAGGTTTACTGCACCCCATGGACCTTCCTATTGACGATGAAACACAGAAATTGCATCCGAGTTTAATACCAGAGGCACAATGCCGACTTAAGTACAAGACGACTGACACTAAAACTTTCTTTGATTTGAACCTCTCCTGTGAGTTGAGTGTTGGATTCCGATGCTTCACTTCAGGTTTACTGTATACCTTGCACCTTCGTATTGACGATGAATCACAGAAATTGCATCCGAATTTAATACAAAAGGCACAATGCCGACTTAAGTACAAAAGGACTGACACTCTCACTTTCTATGATTTCAACCTCTCCTGTGAGACCAGTTTTAGATTCCGATGCTTCACTTCAGGTTTCTGTATACCTTGGACCTTCTTATTTACGATGAAACACAGAAATTGCATCCGAATTTAATACAAAATGCACAATGCCGACTAAAGTACAAGAGCACTGACACTCTAACTTTCTATGATTTGAACCTCTCCTGTGAGTCCAGTTTTAGATTCCGATGCTTCACTACAGGTTTACTGTATACCTTGGACCTTCTTATTGACGATGAAACACAGAGTTTGCATCCGAATTTAATACAAATGGCTCAATTCCAACTTAAGTACAAGAGGACTGACACTCTATCTTTCTATGATTTCAACCTCTCCTGTGAGACCAGTTTTAGATTCCGATGCCTCACTTCAAGTTTCTGTATACCTATGACCTTCTTATTGACGATGAAACACAGAAATTGCATCTGAATTAAATACACAAGGCACAATGCCGACTTAAGTAAAAGAGGACTGACACTCTCACTTTCTATGATTTGAACCTCTCCTGTGAGTCCAGTTTTAGATTCCGATGCTTTACTTCAGGTTTACTGTATCCTTTGGACCTTCGTATTGACGATGAAACACAGAAATTTCATCTGAATTTAATACAAAAGGCACAATGCCGACTTAAGTACAAGAGGACTGACACCCTCACTTTCTATGATTTGAAACTCTTCTGTGAGTCCAGTTTTAGATTCCGATGCTTCACTTCAGGTTTACTGTATCCCTTGGACCTTCGTATTGACGATGAAACACAGAAATTGCATCTGAATTTAATAGAAAAGCACAATGACGACTTAAGTACAAGTGGACTGACACTCTCACTTTCTTTGATTTGAACCTCTGTTGTGAGTGCAGTTTTGGATTCCGATGCTTCACTTCAGGTTTACTATACTCCTTGGACCTTCCTATTGACGATGAAACACAGAAATTGCATCGGAATTTACTACAAAAGGCACAATGCCGACTTAAGTACAAGAGGACTGACACCCTCACTTTCTATGATTTGAAACTCTTCTGTGAGACCAGTTTTAGATTCCGATGCTTCACTTCAGGTTTACTGTATCCCTTGGACCTTCTTATTGACGATGAAACACAGAAATTGCATCTGAACTTAATAGAAAAGGCACAATGCCGACTTAAGTACACGTGGACTGACACTCTCACATTCTTTGATTTGAACCTCTCCTGTGAGTCCAGTTTTAGATTCCGATGCTTCACTTCAGGTTTACTGTATCCCTTGGGCCTTCCTATTGACGATGAAACACAGAAATTGCATCCGAATTTCATACAAAAGGCACAATGCCGACTTAAGTACAAGAGGACTGACACTCGCACTTTCTATGATTTGAACCTCTCCTGTGAGTCCAGTTTTAGATTCCGATGCTTCACTTCAGGTTTACTGTATCCTTTGGACCTTCGTATTGACGATGAAACACAGAAATTGCATCCGATTTTAATACAAAAGGCACAATGCCGACTTAAGTACAAGAGGACTGACACTCTCAGTTTCTATGATTTAAACCTCTCCTGTGAGTCCAGTTTTAGATTCCGATGCTTTACTTCAGGTTTACTGTATCCCTTGGACCTTCTTATTGACGATGAAACACAGAAATTGCATCTGATTTTAATAGAAAAGCACAATGACGACTTAAGTACAAGTGGACTGACACTCTCACTTTCTCTGATTTGAACCTCTCCTGTGAGTCCAGTTTTGGATTCCGATGCTTCACTTCAGGTTTACTGTATCCCTTGGACCTTCCTATTGACGATGAAACACAGAAATTGCATCAGAATTTAATACAGAAGGCACAATGCCGACTTAAGTACAAGAGGACTGGCACTCTAACTTTCTATGATTTGAACCTCTCCTGTGACTCCAGTTTTAGATTCCGATGCTTCACTTCATGTTTACTGTATCCATTGGACCTTCGTATTGACGATGAAACACAGAAATTGCATCCGAATTTAATACAAAAGGCACAATGTCGACTTAAGCACAAGAGGACTGACACTCTCACTTTCTATGATTTGATTCTCTCCTGTGAGTCCAGTTTTAGATTCCGATGCTTCACTTCAGGTTTCCAGTATACCTTGGAACATCTTATTGACGATGAAACACTGAACTTGCATCCGAATCTTATACAAAAGGCACAATGGCGACTTAAGTACAAGAGGGCTGACACTCTAACTTTCTATGATTTGAACCACTCCTGTGAGTCCAGTTTTAGATTCCGATGCTTTACTTCTAGTTTACTGTAAACCTTGGTCCTTCTTATTGACGATGAAACACAGAGTTTGCATCCGAATTTAATACAAAAGGCACAATTCCAACTTAAGGACAAGAGGACTGACACTCTAACATTTTATGATTTCAACCTCTCCTGTGAGTACAGTTTTAGATTCCGATGCTTCACTTCAGGTTTACTGTATACCTTGGACCTTCTTATTGACGATGAAACACAGAGTTTTGCATCCGAATTTAATACAAATGGCTCAATTCCAACTTAAGTACAAGTGGAATGACACTCTAACTTTCTATGATTTCAACCTCTCCTGTGAGACCTGTTTTAGATTCCGATGCCTCACTTCAAGTTTCTGTATACCTTGGACCTTCTTATTGACGATGAAACACAGAAATTGCATCTGAATTAAATACACAAGGCACAATGCCGACTTAAGTAAAAGAGGACTGACACTCTCACTTTCTATGATTTGAACCTCTCCTGTGAGTCCAGTTTTAGATTCCGATGATTTACTTCAGGTTTACTGTATCCCTTGGACCTTCCTATTGACGATGAAACACAGAAATTGCATCAGAATTTAATACAGAAGGCACAATGCCGACTTAAGTACAAGAGGACTGGCACTCTAACTTTCTACGATTTGAACCTCTCCTGTGACTCCAGTTTTAGATTCCGATGCTTCACTTCAGGTTTACTGTATCCCTTGGGCCTTCCTATTGACGATGAAACACAGAAATTGCATCCGAATTTCATACAAAAGGCACAATGCCGACTTAAGTACAAGAGGACTGACACTCGCACTTTCTATGATTTGAACCTCTCCTGTGAGTCCACTTTTAGATTCCGATGCTTCACTTCAGGTTTACTGTATCCTTTGGACCTTCGTATTGACGATGAAACACAGAAATTGCATCCGATTTTAATGCAAAAGGCACAATGCCGACTTAAGTACAAGAGGACTGACACTCTCACTTTCTATGAATTAAACCTCTCCTGTGAGTCCAGTTTTAGATTCCGATGCTTCACTTCAGGTTTACTGTATCCCTTGGACCTTCTAATTGACGATGAAACACAGAAATTGCATCTGAATTTAATCGAAAAGGCACAATGCCGACTTAAGTACAAGAGGACTGACACCCTCACTTTCTATGATTTGAACCTCTCCTGTGAGTCCAGTTTTAGATTCCGATAATTCGCTTCAGGTTTACTGTATCCCTTGAACCTTCCTATTGACGATGAAACACAGAAATTGCATCCGAGTTTAATACAAAAGGCACAATGCCGACTTAAGTACAAGACGACTCACACTGTAACTTTCTTTCATTTGAGCTTCTCCTGTGAGTTGAGTGTTGGATTACGATGCTTCACTGAAGGTTTACTGTATACCTTGCACCTTCTTATTGACGATGAATCACAGAAATTCCATCCGAATTTAATACGAAAGGCACAATGCCGACTTAAATACAAGAGGACTGTCACTCTCACTTTCTATGATTCCAACCTCTCCTGTGAGACCAGTTTTAGATTCCGATGCTTCACTTCAGGTTTCTGTATACCTTGGACCTTCTTATTGACGATGAAACACAGAAATTGCATCCGAATTTAATACACAAGGCACAATGCCGACTTAAGTAACAGAGGACTGACGCTCTCACTTTCTATGATTTGAACCTCTCCTGTGAGTACAGTTTTAGATTCCGATGCTTCACTTCAGGTTTACTGTATACCTTGGACCTTCTTATTGACGATGAAACACAGAGTTTTGCATCCGAATTTAATACAAATGGCTTAATTCCAACTTAAGTACAAGAGGAATGACACTCTAACTTTCTATGATTTCAACCTCTCCTGTGAGACCTGTTTTAGATTCCGATGCCTCACTTCAAGTTTCTGTATACCTTGGACCTTCTTATTGACGATGAAACACAGAAATTGCATCTGAATTAAATACACAAGGCACAATGCCGACTTAAGTAAAAGAGGACTGACACTCTCACTTTCTATGATTTGAACCTCTCCTGTGAGTCCAGTTTTAGATTCCGATGCTTTACTTCAGGTTTACTGTATCCTTTGGACCTTCGTATTGACGATGAAACACAGAAATCTCATCTGAGTTTAATACAAAAGGCACAATGCCGACTTAAGTACAAGAGGACTGACTCCCTCACTTTCTATGATTTGAAACTCTTCTGTGAGTCCAGTTTTAGATTCCGATGCTTCACTTCAGGTTTACTGTATCCCTTGGACCTTCGTATTGACGATGAAACACAGAAATTGCATCTGAATTTAATAGAAAAGCACAATGACGACTTAAGTACAAGTGGACTGACACTCTCACTTCCTTTGATTTGAACCTCTCCTGTGAGTCCAGTTTTGGATTTCGATGCTTCACTTCAGGTTTACTATATTCCTTGGACCTTCCTATTGACGATGAAACACAGAAATTGCATCCGATTTTAATGCAAAAGGCACAATGCCGACTTAAGTACAAGAGGACAGACACTCTCACTTTCTATGAATTAAACCTCTCCTGTGAGTCCAGTTTTAGATTCCGATGCTTCACTTCAGGTTTACTGTATCCCTTGGACCTTCTAATTGACGATGAAACACAGAAATTGCATCTGAATTTAATCGAAAAGGCACAATGCCGACTTAAGTACAAGAGGACTGACACCCTCACTTTCTATGATTTGAACCTCTCCTGTGAGTCCAGTTTTAGATTCCGATAATTCGCTTCAGGTTTACTGTATCCCTTGAACCTTCCTATTGACGATGAAACACAGAAATTGCATCCGAGTTTAATACAAAAGGCACAATGCCGCCTTAAGTACATGACGACTGACACTGTAACTTTCTTTCATTTGAGCTTCTTCTGTGAGTTGAGTGTTGGATTACGATGCTTCACTTAAGGTTTACTGTATACCTTGCACCTTCTTATTGACGATGAATCACAGAAATTGCATCCGAATTTAATACGAAAGGCACTATGCCGACTTAAGTACAAGAGGACTGCCACTCTCACTTTCTATGATTCCAACCTCTCCTGTGAGACCAGTTTTAGATTCCGATGCTTCACTTCAGGTTTCTGTATACCTTGGACCTTCTTATTGACGATGAAACACAGAAATTGCATCCGAATTTAATACAAAATACACAATACCGACCTAAGTACAAGAGCACTGACACTCTAACTCTCTATGATTTCAACCTCTCCTGTGAGTCCAAATTTAGATTCCGATGCTTCACTTCAGGTTACTGTATACATTGGACCTTCTTATTGACGATGAAACACAGAAATTGCATCCGAATTTAATACACAAGGCACAATGCCGACTTAAGTAACAGAGGACTGACGCTCTCACTTTCTATGATTTGAACCTCTCCTGTGAGTACAGTTTTAGATTCCGATGCTTCACTTCAGTTTTACTGTATCCTTTGGACCTTCGTATTGACCATGAAACACAGAAATTGCATCCGAATTTAATACAAAAGGCACAATGCCGACTTAAGTACAAGAGGACTGACACTCTAATTTTCTATGATTTGTACCCCTCCTGTGAGTCCAGTTTTAGATTCCGATGTTTCACTTCAGGTTTACTGTATCCCTTGGACCTTCTTATTGACGATGAAACGCAGAAATTACATCTAAAGTTAATAGAAAAGGCACAATGCCGACTTAAGTACAAGAGGACTGACACTCTCACTTTCTATGATTTGAACCTCTCCTGTGAGTCCAGTTTTAGATTCCGATCCTTCTCTTCAGGTTTACTGTATACCTCCGACCTTCTTATTGACGAAGAAACACAGAAATTGCATCCGAATCTTATACAAAAGGCACAATGGCGACTTAGGTACAAGAGGGCTGACACTCTAACCTTCCATGAATCGAGCCACTCCTGTGAGTCCAGTTTTAGGTTCCGATGCTTCACATCAGGTTTACTGTTTCCCTTGGACCTTCTTATTGACGAAGAAACACAGAGTTTGCATCCGAATTTAATACAAAAGGCACAATTCCAACTTAAGTAGAAGAGGACTGACACTCTAACTTTCTATGATTTCAACCTCTCCTGTGAGTCCAGTTTTAGATTCCGATGCTTCACTTCAGGTTACTGTATACCTTGAAACGTCTTATTGACTATGAAACACAGAAATTGCATCCGAATTTAATTCACAAGGCACAATGCCGACTTAAGTAAAAGAGGACTGACACTCTCACTTTCAATGATATGAACCTCTCCTGTGAGTCCAGTTTTGGATTCCGATGCTTCACTTCAGGTTTACTGTATCCTTAGGACCTTCGTTTTGACGATGAAACACAGAAATAGCACCCGAATTTAATACAACAGGCACAATGCCGACTTAAGTACAAGAGGGCTGACACTCTAACTTTCTATGATTTGAACCTCTCCTGTGAGTCCAGTTTTAGATTCTGATGCTTCACTTCAGGTGTACTGTATACCTTGGACCTACTTATTGACGATGAAACACAGAGTTTGCATCCGAATTTAATACAAATGGCTCAATTCCAAGTTAAGTACAAGAGGACTGACACTCTAACCTTCTATGATTTCAACCTCTCCTGTGCGACCAGTTTCAGATTCCGATGCCTCACTTCAAGTTTCTGTATACCATGGACCTTCTTATTGACGATGAAACACAGAAATTGCATCTGAATTTAATACACAAGGCACAATGCCGACTTAAGTAAAAGAGGACTGACACTCTCACTTCCTATGATTTGAACCTCTCCTGTGAGTCCAGTTTTAGATTCCGATGCTTCACTTCATGTTTACTGTATCCATTGGACCTTCGTATTGACGATGAAACACAGAAATTTCATATGAATTTAATACAAAATCACAATGCCGACTTAAGTAAAAGAGGACTGACACCCTCACTTTCTATGATTTGAAACTCATCTGTGAGTCCAGTTTTAGATTCCGATGCTTCACTTCAGGTTTACTGTATCCCTTGGACCTTCTTATTGACGATGAAACACAGAAATTGCATCTGATTTCAATAGAAAAGCACAATGACGACTTAAGTACAAGTGGACTGACACTCTCACTTTCTTTGATTTGAACCTCTCCTGTGAGTCCAGTTTTGGATTCCGATGCTTCACTTCAGGTTTACTGTATCCCTTGGACCTTCCTATTGACGATGAAACACAGAAATTGCATCAGAATTTAATACAAATGGCACAATGCCGACTTAAGTACAAGAGGACTGGCACTCTAACTTTCTATGATTTGACCCTCTCCTGTGAGTTGAGTGTTAGATTCCAATGCTTCACTTCAGGTTTACTGTATACCTTGCACCTTCTTATTGACGATGAAACACAGAAATTGCATCTGAATTAAATACACAAGGCACAATGACGACTTAAGTAAAAGAGGACTGTGACTCTCACTTTCTATGATTTGAACCTCTCCAGTGAGTACAGTTTTAGAATCCGATGCTTCACTTCAGGTTTACTGTATACCTCAGACCTTCTTATTGTCGATGAAACACAGAACTTGCATCCGAATCTTATACAAAAGGCACAATGGCGACTTAAGTACAAGAGGGCTGACACTCTAACTTCCTAAGATTTGAACCACTCCTGTGAGTCCAGTTTTAGATTCCGATGCTTCACTTCAGGTTTACTGTAAACCTGGGTCCTTCTTATTGACGATGAAACACAGAGTTTGCATCCGAATTTAATACAAAAGGCACAATTCCAACTTAAGTACAAGAGGACTGACACTCTAACATTTTATGATTTCAACCTCTCCTGTGAGTCCAAATTTAGATTCCGATGCTTCACTTCAGGTTACTGTATACATTGGACCTTCTTATTGACGATGAAACACAGAAATTGCATCCGAATTTAATACACAAGGCACAATGCCGACTTAAGTAACAGAGGACTGACGCTCTCACTTTCTATGATTTGAACCTCTCCTGTGAGTACAGTTTTAGATTCCGATGCTTCACTTCAGGTTTACTGTATCCTTTGGACCTTCGTATTGACCATGAAACACAGAAATTGCATCCGAATTTAATACAAAAGGCACAATGCCGACTTAAGTACAAGAGGACTGACACTCTAATTTTCTATGATTTGTACCCCTCCTGTGAGTCCAGTTTTAGATTCCGATGTTTCACTTCAGGTTTACTGTATCCCTTGGACCTTCTTATTGAGGATGAAACACAGAAATTACATCTGAATTTAATAGAAAAGGCACAATGCCGACTTAAGTACAAGAGGACTGACACTCTCACTTTCTATGATTTGAACCTCTCCTGTGAGTCCAGTTTTAGATTCCGATCCTTCTCTTCAGGTTGACTGTATACCTCCGACCTTCTCATTGACGAAGAAACACAGAAATTGCATCCGAATCTTATACAAAAGGCACAATGGCGACATAAGTACAAGAGGGCTGACACTCTAACCTTCCATGAATCGAACCACTCCTGTGAGTCCAGTTTTAGGTTCCGATGCTTCACATCAGGTTTACTGTTTCCCTTGGACCTTCTTATTGACGAAGAAACACAGAGTTTGCATCCGAATTTAATACAAAAGGCACAATTCCAACTTAAGTAGAAGAGTACTGACACTCTAACATTCTATGATTTCAACCTCTCCTGTGAGTCCAGTTTTAGATTCCGATGCTTCACTTCAGGTTACTGTATACCTTGAAACGTCTTATTGACTATGAAACACAGAAATTGCATCCGAATTTAATTCACAAGGCACAATGCCGACTTAAGTAAAAGAGGACTGACACTCTCACTTTCGATGATATGAACCTCTCCTGTGAGTCCAGTTTTGGATTCCGATGCTTCACTTCAGGTTTACTGTATCCTAAGGACCTTCGTTTTGACGATGAAACACAGAAATAGCACCCGAATTTAATACAACAGGCACAATGCCGACATAAGTACAAGAGGGCTGACACTCTAACTTTCTATGATTTGAACCTCTCCTGTGAGTCCAGTTTTAGATTCTGATGCTTCACTTCAGGTGTACTGTATACCTTGGACCTTCTTATTGACGATGAAACACAGAGTTTGCATCCGAATTTAATACAAATGGCTCAATTCCAACTTAAGTACAAGAGGACTGACACTATAACTTTCTATGATTTCAACCTCTCCTGTGAGTCCAGTTTTAGATTCCGATGCTTCACTTCTGGTTACTGTATACCTTGGACCTTCTTTTTGACGATGAAACACAGAAATTGCATCCGAATTGAATACACAAGGCACAATGCCTACTTAAGTAAAAGAGGACTGACACTCTCTCTTTCTATGATTTGAACCTCTCCTGTGAGTCCAGTTTTAGATTCCGATGCTTCACTTCAGGTCTACTGTATCCTTTGGACCTTCGTATTGACGATGAAACACAGAAATTGCATCTGAATTTAATACAAAAGGCACAATGCCGACTTAAGTACAAGAGGACTGACCCCTCACTTTCTATGATTTGAAACTCTTCTGTGAGACCAGTTTTAGATTCCGATGCTTCACTTCAGGTTTACTGTATCCCTTGGACCTTCTTATTGACGATGAAACACAGAAATTGCGTCTGAATTTAATAGAAAAGGCACAATGCCGACTTAAGTACAAGTGGACTGAGCCTCTCATTTTCCTTGATTTTAACCTCTCCTGTGAGTCCAGTTTTAGATTCCGATGCTTCACTTCAGGTTTACTGTACCCCTTGGACCTTCCTATTGACGATGAAACACAGAAATTGCATCCGAATTTAATACAAAAGGCACAATGCCGACTTAAGTACAAGAGGACTGACACTCGCATATTCTATGATTTGAACCTCTCCTGTGAGTCCAGTTTTAGATTCCGATGCTTCACTTCAGGTTTACTGTATCCTTTGGACCTTCGTATTGACGATGAAACACTGAAATTGCATCCGAATTAAATACAAAAGGCACAATGCCGACTTAAGTACAAGAGGACAGACACTCTCACTTTCTATAATTTGAACCTCTCCTGTGAGTCCAGTTTTAGATTCCGATGCTTCACTTCAGGTTTACTGTATCCCTTGAACCTTCCTATTGACGATGAAACACAGAAATTGCATCCGAGTTTAATACCAGAGGCACAATGCCGACTTAAGTACAAGACGACTGACACTATAACTTTCTTTGATTTGAACCTCTCCTGTGAGTTGAGTGTTGGATTCCGATGCTTCACTTCAGGTTTACTGTATACCTTGCACCTTCTTATTGACGATGAATCACAGAAATTGCATCCGAATTTAATACAAAAGGCACAATGCCGACTTAAGTACAAAAGGACTGACACTCTCACTTTCTATGATTTCAACCTCTCCTGTGAGACCAGTTTTAGATTCCGATGCTTCACTTCAGGTTTCTGTATACCTTGGACCATCTTATTTACGATGAAACACAGAAATTGCATCCGAATTTAATACAAAATGCACAATGCCGACCTAAGTACAAGAGCACTGACACTGTAACTTTCTGTGATTTGAACCTCTCCTGTGAGTCCAGTTTTAGATTACGATGCTTCACTTCAGGTTTACTGTATACCTTGGTCCTTCTTATTGACGATGAAACACAGAAATTTCATCTGAATTTAATACAAAATCACAATGCCGACTTAAGTACAAGAGGACCGACACCCTCACTTTCTATGATTTGAAACTCTTCTGTGAGTCCAGTTTTAGATTCCGATGCTTCACTTCAGGTTTACTGTATCCCTTGGACCTTCTTATTGACGATGAAACACAGAAATTGCATCTGATTTTAATAGAAAACCACAATGACGTCTTAAGTACAAGAGGCCTGACTAACTTTCTATGATTGGAACCTCTCCTGTGAGTAGAGTGTTAGATTCCGATGCTTCACTTCAGGTTACTGTATAACTTGGAGCTTCTTATTGACGATGAAACACAGAAATTGCATCCAAATTTAATACACAAGGCACAATGCCGACTTAAGTACAAGAGAACTGACACTCTAATTTTCTATGATTTGAACCTCTCCTGTGAGTCCAGTTTTAGATTCCGATCCTTCTCTTCAGGTTTACTGTATACCTCCGACCTTCTTATTGACGAAGAATCACAGAAATTGCATCCGAGTTTAATACCAGAGGCACAATGCCGACCTAAGTACAAGACGACTGACACTATAACTTTCTTTGATTTGAACCTCTCCTGTGAGTTGAGTGTTGGATTCCGATGCTTCACTTCAGGTTTACTGTATACCTTGCACCTTCTTATTGACGATGAATCACAGAAATTGCATCCGAATTTAATACAAAAGACACAATGCCGACTTAAGTACAAAAGGACTGACACTCTCACTTTCTATGATTTCAACCTCTCCTGTGAGACCAGTTTTAGATTCCGATGCTTCACTTCAGGTTTCTGTATACCTTGGACCATCTCACTTACGATGAAACACAGAAATTGCATCCGAATTTAATACAAAATGCACAATGCCGACCTAAGTACAAGAGCACTGTCACTGTAACTTTCTATGGTTTGAACCTCTCCTGTGAGTCCAGTTTTAGATTCCGATGCTTCACTTCAGGTTTACTGTATACCTTGGAACTTCTTATTGACGATGAAACACAGAAATTTCATCTGAATTTAATACAAAATCACAATGCCGACTTAAGTACAAGAGGACCGACACCCTCACTTTCTATGATTTGAAACTCTTCTGTGAGTCCAGTTTTAGATTCCGATGCTTCACTACAGGTTTACTGTATCCCTTGGGCCTTCTTATTGACGATGAAACACAGAAATTGCATCTGATTTTAATAGAAAAGCACAATGACGACTTAAGTACAAGAGGACTGACTAACTTTCTATGATTGGAACCTCTCCTGTGAGTAGAGTGTTAGATTCCGATGCTTCACTTCGGGTTTACTGTATACCTTGCAGCTTCTTGTTGACGATGAAACATAGAAATTCAATCCGAATTAAATTCCAAAGGCACAATGCCGATTTAAGTACAAGAGGACTGACACTCTAACATTCTATGATTTCAACCTCTACTGTGAGTCCATTTTTAGATTCCGATGCTTCACTTCGGGTTACTGTATAACTTGGAGCTTCTTATTGACGATGAAACACAGAAATTGCATCCAAATTTAATACAAAATGCACAATACCGACATAAGAAAAAGAGGAGTGAAACTCTAAAACTCTATGATTTGAACCACTCATGTGAGTCCAGTTTTAGATTCCGATGCTTCACTTCAGGTTTACTGTATCCCTTGGACCTTCTTATTGACGATGAAACGCAGAAATTGTATCCGAATTTGATACAAAAGGCACAATGCCGACTTAAGTACAAGAGAACTGACACTCTAACTTTCTATGATTTGAACCTCTCCTGTGAGTCCAGTTTTGGATTCTGATGCTTCACTTCAGGTTTACTGCATCCTTAGGACCTTCGTTTTGACGATGAAACACAGAGTTTGCATCCGAATTTAATACAAAAGGCACAATTCCAACTTAAGTAGAAGAGGACTGGCACTCTAACTTTCTATGATTTCAACCTCTCCTGTGAGTCCAGTTTTAGATTCCGATGCTTCACTTCAGGTTACTGTATACCTTGAAACGTCTTATTGACGATGAAACACAGAAATCGCATCCGAATTTAATTCACAAGGCACAATGCCGACTTAAGTAAAAGAGGACTGACACTCTCACTTTCTATGATTTGAACCTCTCCTGTGAGTCCAGTTTTGGATTCTGATGCTTCACTTCAGGTTTACTGCATCCTTAGGACCTTCGTTTTGACGATGAAACACAGAAATAGCACCCGAATTTAATACAACAGGCACAATGCCGACTTAAGTACAAGAGGACTGACACTCTAACTTTCTATGATTTGAACCTCTCCTGTGAGTCCAGTTTTAGATTCCGATGCTTCACTTCAGGTGTACCGTATACCTTGGACCTTCTTATTGACGATGAAACACAGAGTTTGCATCCGAATTTAATACAAATGGCTCAATTCCAACTTAAGTACAAGAGGACTGACTCTATAACTTTCTATGATTTCAACCTCTCCTGTGAGTCCAGTTTTAGATTCCGATGCTTCACTTCTGGTAACTGTATACCTTGGACCTTCTTTTTGACGATGAAACACAGAAATTGCATCTAAATTTAATAGAAAAGGCACATGGCCGACTTAAGTACAAGTGGACTGAGCCTCTCACTTTCTTTGATTTGAACCTCTCCTGTGAGTCCAGTTTTAGATTCCGATGCTTCACTTCAGGTTTACTGTATCCTTTGGACCTTCGTATTGACGATGAAACACAGAAATTGCATCTGAATTTAATACAAAAGGCACAATGCCGACTTAAGTACAAGAGGCCTGACACTCTCACTTTCTATGATTTGAAACTCTTCTGTGAGACCAGTTTTAGATTCCGATGCTTCACTGCAGGTTTACTATATCCCTTGGACCTTCTTATTGACGATGAAACACAGAAATTGCATCTGAATTTAATAGAAAAGGCACAATGCCGACTTAAGTACAAATGGACTGAGCCTCTCACTTTCTTTGATTTTAACCTCTCCTGTGAGTCCAGTTTTAGATTCCGACGCTTCACTTCAGGTTTACTGTACCCCTTGGACCTTCCTATTGACGATGAAACACAGAAATTGCTTCCGAATTTAATACAAAAGGCACAATGCTGACTTAAGTACAAGAGGACTGACACTCGCACATTCTATGATTTGAACCTCTCCTGTGAGTCCAGTTTTAGATTCCGATGCTTCACTTCAGGTTTACTGTATCCTTTGGACCTTCGTTTTGACGATGAAACACTGAAATTGCATCCGAATTTAATACAAAAGGCACAATGCCGACTTAAGTACAAGCGGACAGACACTCTCACTTTCTATAATTTGAACCTCTCCTGTGAGTCCAGTTTTAGATTCCGATGCTTCACTTCAGGTTTACTGTATCCCTTGGACCTTCTTATTGACGATGAAACACAGAAATTGCATCTGAATTTAATCGAAAAGGCACAATGCCGACTTAAGTACAAGAGGACTGACACCCTCACTTTCTATGATTTGAACCTCTCCTATGAGTCCAGTTTTAGATTCCGATAATTCGCTTCAGGTTTACTGTATCCCTTGAACCTTCCTATTGACGATGAAACACAGAAATTGCATCCGAGTTTAATACCAGAGGCACAATGCCGACTTAAGTACAAGACGACTGACACTATAACTTTCTTTGATTTGAACCTCTCCTGTGAGTTGAGTGTTGGATTCCGATGCTTCACTTCAGGTTTACTGTATACCTTGCACCTTCTTATTGACGATGAATCACAGAAATTGCATCCGAATTTAATACAAAAGGCACAATGCCGACTTAAGTACAAAAGGACTGACACCCTCACTTTCTACGATTTCAACCTCTCCTGTGAGACCAGTTTTAGATTCCGATGCTTCACTTCAGGTTTCTGTATACCTTGGACCTTCTTATTTACGATGAAACACAGAAATTGCATCCGAATTTAATACAAAATGCACAATGCCGACCTAAGTACAAGAGCACTGACACTCTAACTTTCTATGATTTGAACCTCTCCTGTGAGTCCAGTTTTAGATTCCGATGCTTCACTTCAGGTTACTGTATACCTTGAAACGTCTTATTGACGATGAAACACAGAAATTGCATCCGAATTTAATTCACAAGGCACAATGCCGACTTAAGTAAAAGAAGACTGACACTCTCACTTTCTATGATTTGAACCTCTCCTGTGAGTCCAGTTTTGGATTCCGATGCTTCACTTCAGGTTTACTGTATGCTTAGGACCTTCGTTTTGACGATGAAACACAGAAATAGCACCCGAATTTCATACAACAGGCACAATGCCGACTTAAGTACAAGAGGACTGACACTCTAACTTTCTATGATTTGAACCTCTCCTGTGAGTCCAGTTTTAGATTCCGATGCTTCACTTCATGTGTACTGTATACCTTGGACATTCTTATTGACGATGAAACACAGAGTTTGCATCCGAATTTAATACAAATGGCTCAATTCCAACTTAAGTACAAGAGGACTGACACTATAACATTCTATGATTTCAACCTCTCCTGTGAGTCCAGTTTTAGATTCCGATGCTTCACTTCTGGTTACTGTATACCGTGGACCTTCTTTTTGACGATGAAACACAGAAATTGCATCCGAATTGAATACACAAGGCACAATGCCTACTTAAGTAAAAGAGGACTGACACTCTCACTTTCTATGATTTGAACCTCTCCTGTGAGTCCAGTTTTAGGTTCCGATGCTTCACTTCAGGTCTACTGTATCCTTTGGACCTTCGTATTGACGATGGAACACAGAAATTGCATCTGAATTTAATACAAAAGGCACAATGCCGACTTAAGTACAAGAGGACTGACACCCTCACTTTCTATGATTTGAAACTCTTCTGTTAGACCAGTTTTAGATTCCGATGCTTCACTTCAGGTTTACTGTATCCCTTGGACCTTCTTATTGACGATGAAACACAGAAATTGCATCTGAATTTAATAGAAAAGGCACAATGCCGACTTAAGTACAAGTGGACTGAGCCTCTCACTTTCTTTGATTTTAACCTCTCCTGTGAGTCCAGTTTTAGATTCCGATGCTTCACTTCAGGTTTACTGTACCCCTTGGACCTTCCTATTGACGATGAAACACAGAAATTGCATCCGAATTTAATACAAAAGGCACAATGCCGACTTAAGTACAAGAGGACTGACATTCGCACATTCTATGATTTGAACCTCTCCTGTGAGTCCAGTTTTAGATTCCGATGCTTCACTTCAGGTTTACTGTATCCTTTGGACCTTCGTATTGACGATGAAATACTGAAATTGCATCCGAATTTAATACAAAAGGCACAATGCCGACTTAAGTACAGGCGGACAGACACTCTCACTTTCTATAATTTGAACCTCTCCTGTGAGTCCAGTTTTAGATTCCGATGCTTCACTTCAGGTTTACTGTATCCCTTGGACCTTCTTATTGACGATGAAACACAGAAATTGCATCTGAATTTAATCGAAAAGGCACAATGCCGACTTAAGTACAAGAGGACTGACACCCTCACTTTCTATGATTTGAACCTCTCCTGTGAGTCCAGTTTTAGATTCCGATAATTCGCTTCAGGTTTACTGTATCCCTTGAACCTTCCTATTGACGATGAAACACAGAAATTGCATCCGAGTTTAATACCAGAGGCACAATGCCGACTTAAGTACAAGACGACTGACACTATAACTTTCTTTGATTTGAACCTCTCCTGTGAGTTGAGTGTTGGATTCCGATGCTTCACTTCAGGTTTACTGTATTCCTTGCACCTTCTTATTGACGATGAATCACAGAAATTGCATCCGAATTTAATGCATAGGCACAATGCCGACTTAAGTACAAAAGGACTGACACTCTCACTTTCTATGATTTTAACCTCTCCTGTGAGACCAGTTTTAGATTCCGATGCTTCACTTCAGGTTACTGTATACCTTGAAACGTCTTATTGACGATGAAACACAGAAATTGCATCCGAATTTAATTCACAAGGCACAATGCCGACTTAAGTAAAAGAGGACTGACACTCTCACTTTCTATGATTTGAACCTCTCCTGTGAGTCCAGTTTTGGATTCCGATGCTTCACTTCAGGTTTACTGTATCCTTAGGACCTTCGTTTTGACGATGAAACACAGAAATAGCACCCGAATTTAATACAACAGGCACAATGCCGACTTAAGTACAAGAGGACTGTCACTCTAACTTTCTATGATTTGAACCTCTCCTGTGAGTCCAGTTTTAGATTCCGATGCTTCACTTCAGGTGTACTGTATACCTTGGACCTTCTTATTGACGATGAAACACAGAGTTTGCATCCGAATTTAATACAAATGGCTCAATTCCAACTTAAGTACAAGAGGACTGACACTATAACTTTCTATGATTTCAACCTCTCCTGTGAGTCCAGTTTTAGATTCCGATGCTTCACTTCTGGGTACTGTATACCTTGGACCTTCTTTTTGACGATGAAACACAGAAATTGCATCCGAATTGAATACACAAGGCACAATGCCTACTTAACTAAAAGAGGACTGACACTCTCACTTTCTATGATTTGAACCTCTCCTGTGAGTCCAGTTTTAGATTCCGATGCTTCACTTCAGGTCTACTGTATCCTTTGGACCTTCGTATTGACGATGAAACACAGAAATTGCATCTGAATTTAATACAAAAGGCACAATGCCGACTTAAGTACAAGAGGACTGACACCCTCACTTTCTATGATTTGAAACTCTTCTGTGAGACCAGTTTTAGATTCCGATGCTTCACTTCAGGTTTACTGTATCCCTTGGACCTTCTTATTGACGATGAAACACAGAAATTGCATCTGAATTTAATAGAAAAGGCACAATGCCGACTTAAGTACAAGTGGACTGAGCCTCTCACTTTCTTTGATTTTAACCTCTCCTGTGAGTCCAGTTTTAGATTCCGATGCTTCACTTCAGGTTTACTGTACAGCTTGGACCTTCCTATTGACGATGAAACACAGAAATTGCATCCGAATTTAATACAAAAGGCACAATGCCGACTTAAGTACAAGAGGACTGACATTCGCACATTCTATGATTTGAACCTCTCCTGTGAGTCCAGTTTTAGATTCCGATGCTTCACTTCAGGTTTACTGTATCCTTTGGACCTTCGTATTGACGATGAAATACTGAAATTGCATCCGAATTTAATACAAAAGACACAATGCCGACTTAAGTACAAGCGGACAGACACTCTCACTTTCTATAATTTGAACCTCTCCTGTGAGTCCAGTTTTAGATTCCGATGCTTCACTTCAGGTTTACTGTATCCCTTGGACCTTCTTATTGACGATGAAACACAGAAATTGCATCTGAATTTAATCGAAAAGGCACAATGCCGACTTAAGTACAAGAGGACTGACACCCTCACTTTCTATGATTTGAACCTCTCCTGTGAGTCCAGTTTTAGATTCCGATAATTCGCTTCAGGTTTACTGTATCCCTTGAACCTTCCTATTGACGATGAAACACAGAAATTGCATCCGAGTTTAATACCAGAGGCACAATGCCGACTTAAGTACAAGACGACTGACACTATAACTTTCCTTGATTTGAACCTCTCCTGTGAGTTGAGTGTTGGATTCCGATGCTTCACTTCAGGTTTACTGTTTACCTTGCACCTTCTTATTGACGATGAATCACAGAAATTGCATCCGAATTTAATACAAAAGGCACAATGCCGACTTAAGTACAAAAGGACTGACACTCTCACTTTCTATGATTTCAACCTCTCCTGTGAGAACAGTTTTAGATTCCGATGCTTCACTTCAGGTTTCAGTATACCTTGGACCTTCTTATTTACGATGAAACACAGAAATTGCAATCGAATTTAATACAAAATGCACAATGCCGACCTAAGTACAAGAGCACTGACACTCTAACTTTCTATGATTTGAACCTCTCCTGTGAGTCCAGTTTTAGATTCCGATGCTTCACTTCAGGTTACTGTATACCTTGAAACGTCTTATTGACGATGAAACACAGAAATTGCATCCGAATTTAATTCACAAGGCACAATGCCGACTTAAGTAAAAGAGGACTTACACTCTCACTTTCTATGTTTTGAACCTCTCCTGTGAGTCCAGTTTTGGATGCCGATGCTTAACTTCAGGTTTACTGTATCCTTAGGACCTTCGTTTTGACGATGAAACACAGAAATAGCACCCGAATTTCATACAACAGGCACAATGCCGACTTAAGTACAAGAGGACTGACACTCTAACTTTCTATGATTTGAACCTCTCCTGTGAGTCCAGTTTTAGATTCCGATGCTTCACTTCTGGTTACTGTATACCGTGGACCTTCTTTTTGACGATGAAACACAGAAATTGCATCCGAATTGAATACACAAGGCACAATGCCTACTTAAGTAAAACAGGACTGACACTCTCACTTTCTATGATTTGAACCTCTCCTGTGAGTCCAGTTTTAGATTCCGATGCTTCACTTCAAGTCTGCTGTATCCTTTGGACCTTCGTATTGACGATGAAACACAGAAATTGCATCTGAATTTAATACAAAAGGCACAATGCCGACTTAAGTACAAGAGGACTGACACCCACACTTTCTATGATTTGAAACTCTTCTGTGAGACCAGTTTTAGATTCCGATGCTTCACTTCAGGTTTACTGTATCCCTTGGACCTTCTTATTGACGATGAAACACAGAAATTGCATCTGAATTTAATAGAAAAGGCACAATGCCGACATAAGTACAAGTGGACTGAGCCTCTCACTTTCTTTGATTTTAACCTCTCCTGTGAGTCCAGTTTTAGATTCCGATGCTTCACTTCAGGTTTACTGTATCCTTTGGACCTTCGTATTGACGATGAAATACTGAAATTGCATCCGAATTTAATACAAAAGGCACAATGCCGACCTAAGTACTGGCGGACAGCCACTCTCACTTTCTATAATTTGAACCTCTCCTGTGAGTCCAGTTTTAGATTCCGATGGTTCACTTCAGGTTTACTGTATCCCTTGGACCTTCTTATTGACGACGAAACACAGAAATTGCATCTGAATTTAATCGAAAAGGCACAATGCCGACTTAAGTCAAGAGGACTGACACCCTCACTTTCTATGATTTGAACCTCTCCTGTGAGTCCAGTTTTAGATTCCGATAATTCGCTTCAGGTTTACTGTATCCCTTGAACCTTCCTATTGACGATGAAACACAGAAATTGCATCCGAGTTTAATACCAGAGGCACAATGCCGACTTAAGTACAAGACGACTGACACTATAACTTTCTTTGATTTGAACCTCTCCTGTGAGTTGAGGGTTGGATTCCGATGCTTCACTTCAGGTTTACTGTATTCCTTGCACCTTCTTATTGACGATGAATCACAGAAATTGCATCCGAATTTAATGCAAAAGGCACAATGCCGACTTAAGTACAAAAGGACTGACACTCTCACTTTCTATGATTTCAACCTCTCCTGTGAGACCAGTTTTAGATTCCGATGCTTCACTTTAGGTTACTGTATACCGTGAAACGTCTTATTGACGATGAAACACAGAAATAGCACCCGAATTTAATACAACAGGCACAATGCCGACTTAAGTACAAGAGGACTGACACTCTAACTTTCTATGTTTTGAACCTCTCCTGTGAGTCCTGTTTTAGATTCCGATGCTTCACTTCAGGTGTACTGTATACCTTCTACCTTCTTATTGACGATGAAACACAGAGTTTGCATCCGAATTTAATACAAATGGCTCAATTCCAACTTAAGTACAAGAGGACTGACACTATAACTTTCTATGATTTCAACCTCTCCTGTGAGTCCAGTTTTAGATTCCGATGCTTCACTTCTGGTTACTGTATACCTTGGACCTTCTTTTTGACGATGAAACACAGAAATTGCGTCCGAATTGAATACACAAGGCACAATGCCTACTTAACTAAAAGAGGACTGACACTCTCACTTTCTATGATTTGAACCTCTCCTGTGAGTCCAGTTTTAGATTCCGATGCTTCACTTCAGGTCTACTGTATCCTTTGGACCTTCGTATTGACGATGAAACACAGAAATTGCATCTGAATTTAATACAAAAGGCACAATGCCGACTTAAGTACAAGAGGACTGACACCCTCACTTTCTATGATTTGAAACTCTTATGTGAGACCAGTTTTAGATTCCGATGCTTCACTTCAGGTTTACTGTATCCCTTGGACCTTCTTATTGACGATGAAACACAGAAATTGCATCTGAATTTAATAGAAAAGGCACAATGCCGACTTAAGTACAAGTGGACTGAGCCTCTCACTTTCTTTGATTTTAACCTCTCCTGTGAGTCCAGTTTTAGATTCCGATGCTTCACTTCAGGTTTACTGTACCCCTTGGACCTTCCTATTGACGATGAAACACAGAAATTGCATCCGAATTTAATACAAAAGGCACAATGCCGACTTAAGTACAAGAGGACTGACATTCGCACATTCTATGATTTGAACCTCTCCTATGAGTCCAGTTTTAGATTCCGATGCTTCACTTCAGGTTTACTGTATACTTTGGACCTTCGTATTGACGATGAAATACTGAAATTGCATCCGAATTTAATACAAAAGACACAATGCCGACTTAAGTACAAGCGGACAGACACTCTCACTTTCTATAATTTGAACCTCTCCTGTGAGTCCAGTTTTAGATTCCGATGCTTCACTTCAGGTTTACTGTATCCCTTGGACCTTCTTATTGACGATGAAACACAGAAATTGCATCTGAATTTAATCGAAAAGGCACAATGCCGACTTAAGTACAAGAGGACTGACACCCTCACTTTCTATGATTTGAACCTCTCCTGTGAGTCCAGTTTTAGATTCCGATAATTCGCTTCAGGTTTACTGTATCCCTTGAACCTTCCTATTGACGATGAAACACAGAAATTGCATCCGAGTTTAATACCAGAGGCACAATGCCGACTTAAGTACAAGACGACTGACACTATAACTTTCTTTGATTTGAACCTCTCCTGTGAGTTGAGGGTTGGATTCCGATGCTTCACTTCAGGTTTACTGTATTCCTTGCACCTTCTTATTGACGATGAATCACAGAAATTGCATCCGAATTTAATGCAAAAGGCACAATGCCGACTTAAGTACAAAAGGACTGACACTCTCACTTTCTATGATTTCAACCTCTCCTGTGAGACCAGTTTTAGATTCCGATGCTTCACTTTAGGTTACTGTATACCGTGAAACGTCTTATTGACGATGAAACACAGAAATAGCACCCGAATTTAATACAACAGGCACAATGCCGACTTAAGTACAAGAGGACTGACACTCTAACTTTCTATGTTTTGAACCTCTCCTGTGAGTCCTGTTTTAGATTCCGATGCTTCACTTCAGGTGTACTGTATACCTTCTACCTTCTTATTGACGATGAAACACAGAGTTTGCATCCGAATTTAATACAAATGGCTCAATTCCAACTTAAGTACAAGAGGACTGACACTATAACTTTCTATGATTTCAACCTCTCCTGTGAGTCCAGTTTTAGATTCCGATGCTTCACTTCTGGTTACTGTATACCTTGGACCTTCTTTTTGACGATGAAACACAGAAATTGCGTCCGAATTGAATACACAAGGCACAATGCCTACTTAACTAAAAGAGGACTGACACTCTCACTTTCTATGATTTGAACCTCTCCTGTGAGTCCAGTTTTAGATTCCGATGCTTCACTTCAGGTCTACTGTATCCTTTGGACCTTCGTATTGACGATGAAACACAGAAATTGCATCTGAATTTAATACAAAAGGCACAATGCCGACTTAAGTACAAGAGGACTGACACCCTCACTTTCTATGATTTGAAACTCTTATGTGAGACCAGTTTTAGATTCCGATGCTTCACTTCAGGTTTACTGTATCCCTTGGACCTTCTTATTGACGATGAAACACAGAAATTGCATCTGAATTTAATAGAAAAGGCACAATGCCGACTTAAGTACAAGTGGACTGAGCCTCTCACTTTCTTTGATTTTAACCTCTCCTGTGAGTCCAGTTTTAGATTCCGATGCTTCACTTCAGGTTTACTGTACCCCTTGGACCTTCCTATTGACGATGAAACACAGAAATTGCATCCGAATTTAATACAAAAGGCACAATGCCGACTTAAGTACAAGAGGACTGACATTCGCACATTCTATGATTTGAACCTCTCCTATGAGTCCAGTTTTAGATTCCGATGCTTCACTTCAGGTTTACTGTATACTTTGGACCTTCGTATTGACGATGAAATACTGAAATTGCATCCGAATTTAATACAAAAGACACAATGCCGACTTAAGTACAAGCGGACAGACACTCTCACTTTCTATAATTTGAACCTCTCCTGTGAGTCCAGTTTTAGATTCCGATGCTTCACTTCAGGTTTACTGTATCCCTTGGACCTTCTTATTGACGATGAAACACAGAAATTGCATCTGAATTTAATCGAAAAGGCACAATGCCGACTTAAGTACAAGAGGACTGACACCCTCACTTTCTATGATTTGAACCTCTCCTGTGAGTCCAGTTTTAGATTCCGATAATTCGCTTCAGGTTTACTGTATCCCTTGAACCTTCCTATTGACGATGAAACACAGAAATTGCATCCGAGTTTAATACCAGAGGCACAATGCCGACTTAAGTACAAGACGACTGACACTATAACTTTCCTTGATTTGAACCTCTCCTGTGAGTTGAGTGTTGGATTCCGATGCTTCACTTCAGGTTTACTGTATACCTTGCACCTTCTTATTGACGATGAATCACAGAAATTGCATCCGAATTTAATACAAAAGGCACAATGCCGACTTAAGTACAAAAGGACTGACACTCTCACTTTCTATGATTTCAACCTCTCCTGTGAGAACAGTTTTAGATTCCGATGCTTCACTTCAGGTTTCAGTATACCTTGGACCTTCTTATTTACGATGAAACACAGAAATTGCATCCGAATTTAATACAAAATGCACAATGCCGACCTAAGTACAAGAGCACTGACACTCTAGCTTTCTATGATTTGAACCTCTCCTGTGAGTCCAGTTTTAGACTCTGATGCTTCACTTCAGGTTACTGTATACCTTGAAACGTCTTATTGACGATGAAACACAGAAATTGCATCCGAATTTAATTCACAAGGCACAAATCCTACTTAACTAAAAGAGGACTGACACTCTCACTTTCTATGATTTGAACCTCTCCTGTGAGTCCAGTTTTAGATTCCGATGCTTCACTTCAGGTCTGCTGTATCCCTTGGACCTTCTTATTGACGATGAAACACAGAAATTGCATCTGAATTTAATCGAAAAGGCACAATGCCGACTTAAGTACAAGAGGACTGACACCCTCACTTTCTATGATTTGAACCTCTCCTGTGAGTCCAGTTTTAGATTCCGATAATTCGCTTCAGGTTTACTGTATCCCTTGAACCTTCCTATTGACGATGAAACACAGAAATTGCATCCGAGTTTAATACCAGAGGCACAATGCCGACTTAAGTACAAGACGACTGACACTATAACTTTCCTTGATTTGAACCTCTCCTGTGAGTTGAGTGTTGGATTCCGATGCTTCACTTCAGGTTTACTGTATACCTTGCACCTTCTTATTGACGATGAATCACAGAAATTGCATCCGAATTTAATACAAAAGGCACAATGCCGACTTAAGTACAAAAGGACTGACACTCTCACTTTCTATGATTTCAACCTCTCCTGTGAGAACAGTTTTAGATTCCGATGCTTCACTTCAGGTTACTGTATACCTTGAAACGTCTTATTGACGATGAAACACAGAAATAGCACCCGAATTTAATACAAAAGGCACAATGCCGACTTAAGTACAAGAGGACCGACACCCTCACTTTCTATGATTTGAAACTCTTCTGTGAGTCCAGTTTTAGATTCCGATGCTTCACTTCAGGTTTACTGTATCCCTTGGGCCTTCTTATTGACGATGAAACACAGAAATTGCATCTGATTTTAATAGAAAAGCACAATGACGACTTAAGTACAAGAGGACTGACTAACTTTCTATGATTGGAACCTCTCCTGTGAGTAGAGTGTTAGATTCCGATGCTTCACTTCGGGTTTACTGTATACCTTGCACCTTCTTGTTGACGATGAAACATAGAAATTCAATCCGAATTAAATTCCAAAGGCACAATGCCGATTTAAGTACAAGAGGACTGACACTCTAACATTCTATGATTTCAACCTCTACTGTGAGTCCATTTTTAGATTCCGATGCTTCACTTCGGGTTACTGTATAACTTGGAGCTTCTTATTGACGATGAAACACAGAAATTGCATCCAAATTTAATACAAAATGCACAATACCGGCATAAGTAAAAGAGGAGTGAAACTCTAAAACTCTATGATTTGAACCACTCATGTGAGTCCAGTTTTAGATTCCGATGCTTCACTTCAGGTTTACTGTATCCCTTGGACCTTCTTATTGACGATGAAACGCAGAAATTGTATCCGAATTTGATACAAAAGGCACAATGCCGACTTAAGTACAAGAGAACTGACACTCTAACTTTCTATGATTTGAACCTCTCCTGTGAGTCCAGTTTTAGATTCCGATCCTTCTCTTCAGGTTTACTGTATACCTCCGACCTTCTTATTGACGAAGAAACACAGAAATTGCATCCGAATCTTATACAAAAGGCACAATGGCGACTTAAGTACAAGAGGGCTGACACTCTAACCTTCCATGAATCGAACCACTCCTGTGAGTCCAGTATTAGGTTCCGATGCTTCACATCAGGTTTACTGTATCCCTTGGACCTTCTTATTGACGAAGAAACACAGAGTTTGCATCCGAATTTAATACAAAAGGCACAATTCCAACTTAAGTAGAAGAGGACTGGCACTCTAACTTTCTATGATTTCAACCTCTCCTGTGAGTCCAGTTTTAGATTCCGATGCTTCACTTCAGGTTACTGTATACCTTGAAACGTCTTATTGACGATGAAACACAGAAATTGCATCCGAATTTAATTCACAAGGCACAATGCCGACTTAAGTAAAAGAGGACTGACACTCTCACTTTCTATGATTTGAACCTCTCCTGTGAGTCCAGTTTTGGATTCTGATGCTTCACTTCAGGTTTACTGTATCCTTAGGACCTTCGTTTTGACGATGAAACACAGAAATAGCACCCGAATTTAATACAACAGGCACAATGCCGACTTAAGTACAAGAGGACTGACACTCTAACTTTCTATGATTTGAACCTCTCCTGTGAGTCCAGTTTTAGATTCCGATGCTTCACTTCAGGTGTACCGTATACCTTGGACCTTCTTATTGACGATGAAACACAGAGTTTGCATCCGAATTTAATACAAATGGCTCAATTCCAACTTAAGTACAAGAGGACTGACTCTATAACTTTCTATGATTTCAACCTCTCCTGTGAGTCCAGTTTTAGATTCCGATGCTTCACTTCTGGTAACTGTATACCTTGGACCTTCTTTTTGACGATGAAACACAGAAATTGCATCTAAATTTAATAGAAAAGGCACATGGCCGACTTAAGTACAAGTGGACTGAGCCTCTCACTTTCTTTGATTTGAACCTCTCCTGTGAGTCCAGTTTTAGATTCCGATGCTTCACTTCAGGTTTACTGTATCCTTTGGACCTTCGTATTGACGATGAAACACAGAAATTGCATCTGAATTTAATACAAAAGGCACAATGCCGACTTAAGTACAAGAGGCCTGACACTCTCACTTTCTATGATTTGAAACTCTTCTGTGAGACCAGTTTTAGATTCCGATGCTTCACTGCAGGTTTACTGTATCCCTTGGACCTTCTTATTGACGATGAAACACAGAAATTGCATCTGAATTTAATAGAAAAGGCACAATGCCGACTTAAGTACAAATGGACTGAGCCTCTCACTTTCTTTGATTTTAACCTCTCCTGTGAGTCCAGTTTTAGATTCCGACGCTTCACTTCAGGTTTACTGTACCCCTTGGACCTTCCTATTGACGATGAAACACAGAAATTGCTTCCGAATTTAATACAAAAGGCACAATGCTGACTTAAGTACAAGAGGACTGACACTCGCACATTCTATGATTTGAACCTCTCCTGTGAGTCCAGTTTTAGATTCCGATGCTTCACTTCAGGTTTACTGTATCCTTTGGACCTTCGTATTGACGATGAAACACTGAAATTGCATCCGAATTTAATACAAAAGGCACAATGCCGACTTAAGTACAAGCGGACAGACACTCTCACTTTCTATAATTTGAACCTCTCCTGTGAGTCCAGTTTTAGATTCCGATGCTTCACTTCAGGTTTACTGTATCCCTTGGACCTTCTTATTGACGATGAAACACAGAAATTGCATCTGAATTTAATCGAAAAGGCACAATGCCGACTTAAGTACAAGAGGACTGACACCCTCACTTTCTATGATTTGAACCTCTCCTATGAGTCCAGTTTTAGATTCCGATAATTCGCTTCAGGTTTACTGTATCCCTTGAACCTTCCTATTGACGATGAAACACAGAAATTGCATCCGAGTTTAATACCAGAGGCACAATGCCGACTTAAGTACAAGACGACTGACACTATAACTTTCTTTGATTTGAACCTCTCCTGTGAGTTGAGTGTTGGATTCCGATGCTTCACTTCAGGTTTACTGTATACCTTGCACCTTCTTATTGACGATGAATCACAGAAATTGCATCCGAATTTAGTACAAAAGGCACAATGCCGACTTAAGTACAAAAGGACTGACACTCTCACTTTCTACGATTTCAACCTCTCCTGTGAGACCAGTTTTAGATTCCGATGCTTCACTTCAGGTTTCTGTATACCTTGGACCTTCTTATTTACGATGAAACACAGAAATTGCATCCGAATTTAATACAAAATGCACAATGCCGACCTAAGTACAAGAGCACTGACACTCTAACTTTCTATGATTTGAACCTCTCCTGTGAGTCCAGTTTTAGATTCCGATGCTTCACTTCAGGTTACTGTATACCTTGAAACGTCTTATTGACGATGAAACACAGAAATTGCATCCGAATTTAATTCACAAGGCACAATGCCGACTTAAGTAAAAGAAGACTGACACTCTCACTTTCTATGATTTGAACCTCTCCTGTGAGTCCAGTTTTGGATTCCGATGCTTCACTTCAGGTTTACTGTATCCTTAGGACCTTCGTTTTGACGATGAAACACAGAAATAGCACCCGAATTTCATACAACAGGCGCAATGCCGACTTAAGTACAAGAGGACTGACACTCTAACTTTCTATGATTTGAACCTCTCCTGTGAGTCCAGTTTTAGATTCCGATGCTTCACTTCAGGTGTACTGTATACCTTGGACCTTCTTATTGACGATGAAACACAGAGTTTGCATCCGAATTTAATACAAATGGCTCAATTCCAACTTAAGTACAAGAGGACTGACACTATAACATTCTATGATTTCAACCTCTCCTGTGAGTCCAGTTTTAGATTCCGATGCTTCACTTCTGGTTACTGTATACCGTGGACCCTCTTTTTGACGATGAAACACAGAAATTGCATCCGAATTGAATACACAAGGCACAATGCCTACTTAAGTAAAAGAGGACTGACACTCTCACTTTCTATGATTTGAACCTCTCCTGTGAGTCCAGTTTTAGATTCCGATGCTTCACTTCAGGTCTACTGTATCCTTTGGACCTTCGTATTGACGATGGAACACAGAAATTGCATCTGAATTTAATACAAAAGGCACAATGCCGACTTAAGTACAAGAGGACTGACACCCTCACTTTCTATGATTTGAAACTCTTCTGTTAGACCAGTTTTAGATTCCGATGCTTCACTTCAGGTTTACTGTATCCCTTGGACCTTCTTATTGACGATGAAACACAGAAATTGCATCTGAATTTAATAGAAAAGGCACAATGCCGACTTAAGTACAAGTGGACTGAGCCTCTCACTTTCTTTGATTTTAACCTCTCCTGTGAGTCCAGTTTTAGATTCCGATGCTTCACTTCAGGTTTACTGTACCCCTTGGACCTTCCTATTGACGATGAAACACAGAAATTGCATCCGAATTTAATACAAAAGGCACAATGCCGACTTAAGTACAAGAGGACTGACATTCGCACATTCTATGATTTGAACCTCTCCTGTGAGTCCAGTTTTAGATTCCGATGCTTCACTTCAGGTTTACTGTATCCTTTGGACCTTCGTATTGACGATGAAATACTGAAATTGCATCCGAATTTAATACAAAAGGCACAATGCCGACTTAAGTACAGGCGGACAGACACTCTCACTTTCTATAATTTGAACCTCTCCTGTGAGTCCAGTTTTAGATTCCGATGCTTCACTTCAGGTTTACTGTATCCCTTGGACCTTCTTATTGACGATGAAACACAGAAATTGCATCTGAATTTAATCGAAAAGGCACAATGCCGACTTAAGTACAAGAGGACTGACACCCTCACTTTCTATGATTTGAACCTCTCCTGTGAGTCCAGTTTTAGATTCCGATAATTCGCTTCAGGTTTACTGTATCCCTTGAACCTTCCTATTGACGATGAAACACAGAAATTGCATCCGAGTTTAATACCAGAGGCACAATGCCGACTTAAGTACAAGACGACTGACACTATAACTTTCTTTGATTTGAACCTTTCCTGTGAGTTGAGTGTTGGATTCCGATGCTTCACTTCAGGTTTACTGTATTCCTTGCACCTTCTTATTGACGATGAATCACAGAAATTGCATCCGAATTTAATGCATAGGCACAATGCCGACTTAAGTACAAAAGGACTGACACTCTCACTTTCTATGATTTCAACCTCTCCTGTGAGACCAGTTTTAGATTCCGATGCTTCACTTCAGGTTACTGTATACCTTGAAACGTCTTATTGACGATGAAACACAGAAATTGCATCCGAATTTAATTCACAAGGCACAATGCCGACTTAAGTAAAAGAGGACTGACACTCTCACTTTCTATGATTTGAACCTCTCCTGTGAGTCCAGTTTTGGATTCCGATGCTTCACTTCAGGTTTACTGTATCCTTAGGACCTTCGTTTTGACGATGAAACACAGAAATAGCACCCGAATTTAATACAACAGGCACAATGCCGAATTAAGTACAAGAGGACTGTCACTCTAACTTTCTATGATTTGAACCTCTCCTGTGAGTCCAGTTTTAGATTCCGATGCTTCACTTCAGGTGTACTGTATACCTTGGACCTTCTTATTGACGATGAAACACAGAGTTTGCATCCGAATTTAATACAAATGGCTCAATTCCAACTTAAGTACAAGAGGACTGACACTATAACTTTCTATGATTTCAACCTCTCCTGTGAGTCCAGTTATAGATTCCGATGCTTCACTTCTGGGTACTGTATACCTTGGACCTTCTTTTTGACGATGAAACACAGAAATTGCATCCGAATTGAATACACAAGGCACAATGCCTACTTAACTAAAAGAGGACTGACACTCTCACTTTCTATGATTTGAACCTCTCCTGTGAGTCCAGTTTTAGATTCCGATGCTTCACTTCAGGTCTACTGTATCCTTTGGACCTTCGTATTGACGATGAAACACAGAAATTGCATCTGAATTTAATACAAAAGGCACAATGCCGACTTAAGTACAAGAGGACTGACACCCTCACTTTCTATGATTTGAAACTCTTCTGTGAGACCAGTTTTAGATTCCGATGCTTCACTTCAGGTTTACTGTATCCCTTGGACCTTCTTATTGACGATGAAACACAGAAATTGCATCTGAATTTAATAGAAAAGGCACAATGCCGACTTAAGTACAAGTGGACTGAGCCTCTCACTTTCTTTGATTTTAACCTCTCCTGTGAGTCCAGTTTTAGATTCCGATGCTTCACTTCAGGTTTACTGTACCCCTTGGACCTTCCTATTGACGATGAAACACAGAAATTGCATCCGAATTTAATACAAAAGGCACAATGCCGACTTAAGTACAAGAGGACTGACATTCGCACATTCTATGATTTGAACCTCTTCTGTGAGTCCAGTTTTAGATTCCGATGCTTCACTTCAGGTTTACTGTATCCTTTGGACCTTCGTATTGACGATGAAATACTGAAATTGCATCCGAATTTAATACAAAAGACACAATGCCGACTTAAGTACAAGCGGACAGACACTCTCACTTTCTATAATTTGAACCTCTCCTGTGAGTCCAGTTTTAGATTCCGATGCTTCACTTCAGGTTTACTGTATACCTTGCACCTTCTTATTGACGATGAATCACAGAAATTGCATCCTAATTTAATACAAAAGGCACAATGCCGACTTAAGTACAAAAGGACTGACACTCTCACTTTCTATGATTTCAACCTCTCCTGTGAGAACAGTTTTAGATTCCGATGCTTCACTTCAGGTTTCAGTATACCTTGGACCTTCTTATTTACGATGAAACACAGAAATTGCATCCGAATTTAATACAAAATGCACAATGCCGACCTAAGTACAAGAGCACTGACACTCTAACTTTCTATGATTTGAACCTCTCCTGTGAGTCCAGTTTTAGATTCCGATGCTTCACTTCAGGTTACTGTATACCTTGAAACGTCTTATTGACGATGAAACACAGAAATTGCATCCGAATTTAATTCACAAGGCACAATGCCGACTTAAGTAAAAGAGGACTTACACTCTCACTTTCTATGTTTTGAACCTCTCCTGTGAGTCCAGTTTTGGATTCCGATGCTTCACTTCAGGTTTACTGTATCCTTAGGACCTTCGTTTTGACGATGAAACACAGAAATAGCACCCGAATTTCATACAACAGGCACAATGCCGACTTAAGTACAAGAGGACTGACACTCTAACTTTCTATGATTTGAACCTCTCCTGTGAGTCCAGTTTTAGATTCCGATGCTTCACTTCTGGTTACTGTATACCGTGGACCTTCTTTTTGACGATGAAACACAGAAATTGCATCCGAATTGAATACACAAGGCACAATGCCTACTTAAGTAAAACAGGACTGACACTCTCACTTTCTATGATTTGAACCTCTCCTGTGAGTCCAGTTTTAGATTCCGATGCTTCACTTCAGGTCTGCTGTATCCTTTGGACCTTCGTATTGACGATGAAACACAGAAATTGCATCTGAATTTAATACAAAAGGAACAATGCCGACTTAAGTACAAGAGGACTGACACCCACACTTTCTATGATTTGAAACTCTTCTGTGAGACCAGTTTTCGATTCCGATGCTTCACTTCAGGTTTACTGTATCCCTTGGACCTTCTTATTGACGATGAAACACAGAAATTGCATCTGAATTTAATAGAAAAGGCACAATGCCGACATAAGTACAAGTGGACTGAGCCTCTCACTTTCTTTGATTTTAACCTCTCCTGTGAGTCCAGTTTTAGATTCCGATGCTTCACTTCAGGTTTACTGTATCCTTTGGACCTTCGTATTGACGATGAAATACTGAAATTGCATCCGAATTTAATACAAAAGGCACAATGCCGACCTAAGTACTGGCGGACAGCCACTCTCACTTTCTATAATTTGAACCTCTCCTGTGAGTCCAGTTTTAGATTCCGATAATTCGCTTCAGGTTTACTGTATCCCTTGAACCTTCCTATTGACGATGAAACACAGAAATTGCATCCGAGTTTAATACCAGAGGCACAATGCCGACTTAAGTACAAGACGACTGACACTATAACTTTCCTTGATTTGAACCTCTCCTGTGAGTTGAGTGTTGGATTCCGATGCTTCACTTCAGGTTTACTGTATACCTTGCACCTTCTTATTGACGATGAATCACAGAAATTGCATCCGAATTTAATACAAAAGGCACAATGCCGACTTAAGTACAAAAGGACTGACACTCTCACTTTCTATGATTTCAACCTCTCCTGTGAGAACAGTTTTAGATTCCGATGCTTCACTTCAGGTTTCAGTATACCTTGGACCTTCTTATTTACGATGAAACACAGAAATTGCATCCGAATTTAATACAAAATGCACAATGCCGACCTAAGTACAAGAGCACTGACACTCTAGCTTTCTATGATTTGAACCTCTCCTGTGAGTCCAGTTTTAGATTCTGATGCTTCACTTCAGGTTACTGTATACCTTGAAACGTCTTATTGACGATGAAACACAGAAATTGCATCCGAATTTAATTCACAAGGCACAAATCCTACTTAACTATAGAGGACTGACACTCTCACTTTCTATGATTTGAACCTCTCCTGTGAGTCCAGTTTTAGATTCCGATGCTTCACTTCAGGTCTGCTGTATCCCTTGGACCTTCTTATTGACGATGAAACACAGAAATTGCATCTGAATTTAATCGAAAAGGCACAATGCCGACTTAAGTACAAGAGGACTGACACCCTCACTTTCTATGATTTGAACCTCTCCTGTGAGTCCAGTTTTAGATTCCGATAATTCGCTTCAGGTTTACTGTATCCCTTGAACCTTCCTATTGACGATGAAACACAGAAATTGCATCCGAGTTTAATACCAGAGGCACAATGCCGACTTAAGTACAAGACGACTGACACTATAACTTTCCTTGATTTGAACCTCTCCTGTGAGTTGAGTGTTGGATTCCGATGCTTCACTTCAGGTTTACTGTATACCTTGCACCTTCTTATTGACGATGAATCACAGAAATTGCATCCGAATTTAATACAAAAGGCACAATGCCGACTTAAGTACAAAAGGACTGACACTCTCACTTTCTATGATTTCAACCTCTCCTGTGAGAACAGTTTTAGATTCCGATGCTTCACTTCAGGTTACTGTATACCTTGAAACGTCTTATTGACGATGAAACACAGAAATAGCACCCGAATTTAATACAAAAGGCACAATGCCGACTTAAGTACAAGAGGACCGACACCCTCACTTTCTATGATTTGAAACTCTTCTGTGAGTCCAGTTTTAGATTCCGATGCTTCACTTCAGGTTTACTGTATCCCTTGGGCCTTCTTATTGACGATGAAACACAGAAATTGCATCTGATTTTAATAGAAAAGCACAATGACGACTTAAGTACAAGAGGACTGACTAACTTTCTATGATTGGAACCTCTCCTGTGAGTAGAGTGTTAGATTCCGATGCTTCACTTCGGGTTTACTGTATACCTTGCACCTTCTTGTTGACGATGAAACATAGAAATTCAATCCGAATTAAATTCCAAAGGCACAATGCCGATTTAAGTACAAGAGGACTGACACTCTAACATTCTATGATTTCAACCTCTACTGTGAGTCCATTTTTAGATTCCGATGCTTCACTTCGGGTTACTGTATAACTTGGAGCTTCTTATTGACGATGAAACACAGAAATTGCATCCAAATTTAATACAAAATGCACAATACCGGCATAAGTAAAAGAGGAGTGAAACTCTAAAACTCTATGATTTGAACCACTCATGTGAGTCCAGTTTTAGATTCCGATGCTTCACTTCAGGTTTACTGTATCCCTTGGACCTTCTTATTGACGATGAAACGCAGAAATTGTATCCGAATTTGATACAAAAGGCACAATGCCGACTTAAGTACAAGAGAACTGACACTCTAACTTTCTATGATTTGAACCTCTCCTGTGAGTCCAGTTTTAGATTCCGATCCTTCTCTTCAGGTTTACTGTATACCTCCGACCTTCTTATTGACGAAGAAACACAGAAATTGCATCCGAATCTTATACAAAAGGCACAATGGCGACTTAAGTACAAGAGGGCTGACACTCTAACCTTCCATGAATCGAACCACTCCTGTGAGTCCAGTATTAGGTTCCGATGCTTCACATCAGGTTTACTGTATCCCTTGGACCTTCTTATTGACGAAGAAACACAGAGTTTGCATCCGAATTTAATACAAATGGCTCAATTCCAACTTAAGTACAAGAGGACTGACTCTATAACTTTCTATGATTTCAACCTCTCCTGTGAGTCCAGTTTTAGATTCCGATGCTTCACTTCTGGTAACTGTATACCTTGGACCTTCTTTTTGACGATGAAACACAGAAATTGCATCTAAATTTAATAGAAAAGGCACATGGCCGACTTAAGTACAAGTGGACTGAGCCTCTCACTTTCTTTGATTTGAACCTCTCCTGTGAGTCCAGTTTTAGATTCCGATGCTTCACTTCAGGTTTACTGTATCCTTTGGACCTTCGTATTGACGATGAAACACAGAAATTGCATCTGAATTTAATATAAAAGGCACAATGCCGACTTAAGTACAAGAGGCCTGACACTCTCACTTTCTATGATTTGAAACTCTTCTGTGAGACCAGTTTTAGATTCCGATGCTTCACTGCAGGTTTACTGTATCCCTTGGACCTTCTTATTGACGATGAAACACAGAAATTGCATCTGAATTTAATAGAAAAGGCACAATGCCGACTTAAGTACAAATGGACTGAGCCTCTCACTTTCTTTGATTTTAACCTCTCCTGTGAGTCCAGTTTTAGATTCCGACGCTTCACTTCAGGTTTACTGTACCCCTTGGACCTTCCTATTGACGATGAAACACAGAAATTGCTTCCGAATTTAATACAAAAGGCACAATGCTGACTTAAGTACAAGAGGACTGACACTCGCACATTCTATGATTTGAACCTCTCCTGTGAGTCCAGTTTTAGATTCCGATGCTTCACTTCAGGTTTACTGTATCCTTTGGACCTTCGTATTGACGATGAAACACTGAAATTGCATCCGAATTTAATACAAAAGGCACAATGCCGACTTAAGTACAAGCGGACAGACACTCTCACTTTCTATAATTTGAACCTCTCCTGTGAGTCCAGTTTTAGATTCCGATGCTTCACTTCAGGTTTACTGTATCCCTTGGACCTTCTTATTGACGATGAAACACAGAAATTGCATCTGAATTTAATCGAAAAGGCACAATGCCGACTTAAGTACAAGAGGACTGACACCCTCACTTTCTATGATTTGAACCTCTCCTATGAGTCCAGTTTTAGATTCCGATAATTCGCTTCAGGTTTACTGTATCCCTTGAACTTTCCTATTGACGATGAAACACAGAAATTGCATCCGAGTTTAATACCAGAGGCACAATGCCGACTTAAGTACAAGACGACTGACACTATAACTTTCTTTGATTTGAACCTCTCCTGTGAGTTGAGTGTTGGATTCCGATGCTTCACTTCAGGTTTACTGTATACCTTGCACCTTCTTATTGACGATGAATCACAGAAATTGCATCCGAATTTAATACAAAAGGCACAATGCCGACTTAAGTACAAAAGGACTGACACTCTCACTTTCTACGATTTCAACCTCTCCTGTGAGACCAGTTTTAGATTCCGATGCTTCACTTCAGGTTTCTGTATACCTTGGACCTTCTTATTTACGATGAAACACAGAAATTGCATCCGAATTTAATACAAAATGCACAATGCCGACCTAAGTACAAGAGCACTGACACTCTAACTTTCTATGATTTGAACCTCTCCTGTGAGTCCAGTTTTAGATTCCGATGCTTCACTTCAGGTTACTGTATACCTTGAAACGTCTTATTGACGATGAAACACAGAAATTGCATCCGAATTTAATTCACAAGGCACAATGCCGACTTAAGTAAAAGAAGACTGACACTCTCACTTTCTATGATTTGAACCTCTCCTGTGAGTCCAGTTTTGGATTCCGATGCTTCACTTCAGGTTTACTGTATCCTTAGGACCTTCGTTTTGACGATGAAACACAGAAATAGCACCCGAATTTCATACAACAGGCACAATGCCGACTTAAGTACAAGAGGACTGACACTCTAACTTTCTATGATTTGAACCTCTCCTGTGAGTCCAGTTTTAGATTCCGATGCTTCACTTCAGGTGTACTGTATACCTTGGACCTTCTTATTGACGATGAAACACAGAGTTTGCATCCGAATTTAATACAAATGGCTCAATTCCAACTTAAGTACAAGAGGACTGACACTATAACATTCTATGATTTCAACCTCTCCTGTGAGTCCAGTTTTAGATTCCGATGCTTCACTTCTGGTTACTGTATACCGTGGACCTTCTTTTTGACGATGAAACACAGAAATTGCATCCGAATTGAATACACAAGGCACAATGCCTACTTAAGTAAAAGAGGACTGACACTCTCACTTTCTATGATTTGAACCTCTCCTGTGAGTCCAGTTTTAGATTCCGATGCTTCACTTCAGGTCTACTGTATCCTTTGGACCTTCGTATTGACGATGGAACACAGAAATTGCATCTGAATTTAATACAAAAGGCACAATGCCGACTTAAGTACAAGAGGACTGACACCCTCACTTTCTATGATTTGAAACTCTTCTGTTAGACCAGTTTTAGATTCCGATGCTTCACTTCAGGTTTACTGTATCCCTTGGACCTTCTTATTGACGATGAAACACAGAAATTGCATCTGAATTTAATAGAAAAGGCACAATGCCGACTTAAGTACAAGTGGACTGAGCCTCTCACTTTCTTTGATTTTAACCTCTCCTGTGAGTCCAGTTTTAGATTCCGATGCTTCACTTCAGGTTTACTGTACCCCTTGGACCTTCCTATTGACGATGAAACACAGAAATTGCATCCGAATTTAATACAAAAGGCACAATGCCGACTTAAGTACAAGAGGACTGACATTCGCACATTCTATGATTTGAACCTCTCCTGTGAGTCCAGTTTTAGATTCCGATGCTTCACTTCAGGTTTACTGTATCCTTTGGACCTTCGTATTGACGATGAAATACTGAAATTGCATCCGAATTTAATACAAAAGGCAGAATGCCGACTTAAGTACAGGCGGACAGACACTCTCACTTTCTATAATTTGAACCTCTCCTGTGAGTCCAGTTTTAGATTCCGATGCTTCACTTCAGGTTTACTGTATCCCTTGGACCTTCTTATTGACGATGAAACACAGAAATTGCATCTGAATTTAATCGAAAAGGCACAATGCCGACTTAAGTACAAGAGGACTGACACCCTCACTTTCTATGATTTGAACCTCTCCTGTGAGTCCAGTTTTAGATTCCGATAATTCGCTTCAGGTTTACTGTATCCCTTGAACCTTCCTATTGACGATGAAACACAGAAATTGCATCCGAGTTTAATACCAGAGGCACAATGCCGACTTAAGTACAAGACGACTGACACTATAACTTTCTTTGATTTGAACCTTTCCTGTGAGTTGAGTGTTGGATTCCGATGCTTCACTTCAGGTTTACTGTATTCCTTGCACCTTCTTATTGACGATGAATCACAGAAATTGCATCCGAATTTAATGCATAGGCACAATGCCGACTTAAGTACAAAAGGACTGACACTCTCACTTTCTATGATTTCAACCTCTCCTGTGAGACCAGTTTTAGATTCCGATGCTTCACTTCAGGTTACTGTATACCTTGAAACGTCTTATTGACGATGAAACACA